>NW_024112934.1:0-18456 GCF_003073215.2 Triticum urartu | reverse complement strand
TTTCCTCCGGGACGTCGGCGCTGCCGTGCTCACCGTAGGCGCCGGCATGATGGTGCTCGGCTTCTGGGAGGAGGTCCGCAACGGCAGACCGAGTAATCTCTGCTCACCATCTAAATAATACGCACGCTTTTCTTGTTTTTTGTTTTTTTTTCTCTTTCGGATTGATGATTGTTTTGATTTGCGCGGAAAAAATCCGGAGGAAATTCTATAGATCAACAAGAAAATTTATTTATTTGAACTTTATCATGCAAATTATTAATGAGAAGTTGGTTGGTATCTCGCAATCTGCCTGTCTTTTGCTCTGCATTTTCAGAAACTCTGCAGGAAGCTGGTGCACATAAGTGACGGGCAGGTATATTTCCTTATGTGGCCTTTGTTCAGGACGATGGCGTGGTTAATTCTGTTAAGCGTAGCGTTGGTTAGCTGTAACTATTGTTTAGGGATTGTGCATATCCTAACTATGACAAGGATCGGTTGTGATCCTTAGCCTTGCCGTGTACTCCAAACATGTATGTGTTGTTGTCTATATAATGAGAAAGCCCCACGGTGGGCAAAGTACGGCAAACAAAATTGATCTATTAGTTTTAATTTGGTAACAGAGCGATTGTTCCGATCCAATCTCCCGAGGCCGCGCGCGATGACAACGTCCACGCTGCAGCTCTCTGGCACCACCGTCGGCGCGCTCACCTCCTCCTCTTCCGCTTCCTTAGCCGCCGGCGTTGCCACCTCCATCCCCACCACCCTACCTACCTCTTTCAACAACACCATTACCATCCGTTTAGATCGCTCCAACTATCTCCTGTGGAAAACCCAGGTCGTGCCCGCCATTGCCGGCCAAGGGTGGTATGGTTTCCTGGACGGGTCTTGCGCCTGCCCTCCCGCCACCATCACCACGGGAAGCGGGGATAAAGCCACCACGGAGGCCAACCCGGAGTATGCGCGCTGGTGGTACGCCGATCAGCGTGTCCTCTCGATTCTTGTCGGATCGATGAGCGAGGACATCCTCGCGCAGATGGTCGGGCGCACCACGTCGGCTTCGGTGTGGAGCTGCGTCGCCGACCTGTTTTCCGCCCAAAATCGGGCCGGGATCCGTCAGATTCGTCGCCAGCTGACGACGTTAAAGAAGAACGACATGTCCGCCGCCGACTACTACAGCAAGATGAAGGGGTTTGCCGACGCCATGGCAATGGCGGGCTCCCCCGTCCCCGACGATGAACTGATCGACTACATCGTCGTTGGCCTCGGATCCCAGTTCGAGGCACTTCAGCAAGCTCTCGCCGTCCTTGGTGCCGCCAACGCCTCCCTGTCTCTTTCTGAATTTTACCCCATGCTGCTGTCTTGTGAGGCGATCCAGGTGCAGAACGCTCAGGCCGGCGGATACTCCTCCTCGGCGAACGCCGCGGCTCGCGGGTGATAGCAGCCCGGGTGGCGGCCGCCCTTCGACTCACGGGCGCTCCTGGTGTGGCCATCGCATAGCAGCGGTGGCAACACGGTGGTGGCCACTATGGCCGGTGGAGCATCCTTACACACGGTTGGCCAGCAGGGCAACGATAACACCAACCGCAACGGCGGCGCGGTACCGGGGACAGGCCAAGCGGTGGCGGTCAAGGCGGTGGCAACTGTCCTTGGCGCCCACGCTGTCAGGTCTGCAAGGCATGGGGTCATGAGGCCCTCTCCTGCAAGAATCGCTACAACGACGCCTTTCAGGCCGACGGACAGCGCTCCGGCAACGCTGCCGCCTCCACCCACGGCCACAACGAGCGGGTGCCCCAGTCACAGCCGTGGTTCTTCGACACAGGGGCAACCGATCATCTCACTAATGACATGGAGCGACTAGGCATCCATGAACGCTACCACGGGAAGGACCAGGTTCAAGCCGCAAACGGCTCAGGTATGTCTATTACGCACGTTGGTCAATCTCGTTTAGCTGGTTCTTCCCTAGTTTTGAACAATATCCTCCATGTCCCTTCGTTGGCCAAAAATTTACTCTCCGTTTATCGCCTTGTTTTTGACAATGACATCTTCCTCGAATTTCACAAATATTTCTTTCTTGTTAAGGACAAGGTAACGAAGAAAATCCTCCTTCGCGGTAGGAGTCGTGGAGGCCTTTTCCGATCGGTCGAGCCTCCCATCATGAGAAGCATGCGTCTTCTGGTGTCAAGCTTTCATCGCACCACTGGCACCAGCGTCTTGGTCATCCGTCAAATAAAGTAGTTCAAACAACTATCAAGTCCAATAATCTCCCGTGTACTCCAAACATTGAGTCTTCTATCTGTGATGCTTGTCAACGTGCTAAGAGTCATCAATTACCTTATGGTTATTCCACCCGTGTGTCTACTACACCTCTTGAGCTTGTTCATACAGATGTTTGGGGTCCGGCGTTGCCTTCTTCTGGGGGTTTTAAATACTACATTAGTTTCATTGATGACTATAGTCGCTATTGTTGGATATACTTGCTTAAGCATAAATCCGATGTTGAGAATGTTTTTTATGTGTTTCAGAAGCACGTTGAGTGCCTCTTAAACACCACTATTCGCGCCGTGCAGTCTGATTGGGGCGGTGAGTATCACCGTCTCCATGCCTATTTCCAGCGCATCGGTATTTCCCACCATGTGTCATGTCCTCATACATCTCAACAAAACGGTATTGCTGAACGGAAGCACCGACATCTTGTCGAGACTGGGCTAGCTCTCCTTGCGCATTCCTCTCTTTCACTCCGGTTCTGGGATGAAGCGTTTCTCACCGCATGTTATCTTATCAATAGAATGCCTACTTCAGTCATAAATCATGCCACTCCTCTCTTTCGCCTCCTCAACATAGCCCCCGAGTACTCCTTCCTTCGTACGTTTGGATGCGCTTGCTGGCCTAGCCTCCGAAAATATAACTCCCGTAAGTTAGAGTTTCGCTCCAAAATGTGCGTGTTTCTTGGATATAGTCCTATGCACAAAGGCTACAAATGCCTCGATCGCAGTACCGGTCGCATCTACATATCTCGCGATGTTGCTTTCGACGAGAATGTTTTTCCGTTTGCCACTCCAGGTGCGGTGGTTGACGTGTCTCAGCTCCTCCCTGTGTCGTTTCCTCCGAAAGAACCAGTTGTTCAGAATGACCATGCGCGTAATTATGACATGTCCTTGTTACCCGTTGATGCTACTGGTGTTTCTTCTGTTATTTCTGTTCAGGTACCAGCCCGGGCGATCGACGTACCAGGCGCAGGATCACTTGACGTGCATGTGCATGCCCCGCCTTCCGAGGCGCCCAGCGCTTCGCACCGGCCCGCCAGCCCACGCCTGGCCACTGCCTCGTCCTCGCCTTGCTCGCGTCCGGCACCTGACGGGCCGCAGTCGCCCAACGCCGATACTGGGCCCGGCGCTGATGCTGGATCGTCCTCTCCAGTGGCCAGCTCCCCTGTGCGCGACCAGGGGGAGGTTCTTTCGCCGCCGCCCTCTGCTGATGTCTCCTCATCTGCGACATCCTCAGTGCCGCCTGCTTCTCCGACAGCGCCTCAACCTATGACGACACGGCAGCGCAACAATGTGTTCCGTCCGAAGATATGGACGGACAGTACGGTCCGTTATGATCCGTATCGCCGCGGAGCATTTCTCGCTGTTCCGGCGACGCATCGGGTTGCTCTTTCAGAACCAGCATGGAGGACCGCGATGGAGGAAGAGTTCGACGCCCTTCAGCGGACTCAAACATGGGTACTTGTCCCTCGGCCCCCCGGTACTAACATTGTTGGCAGTAAATGGATATTCAAGACGAAGTTTCGCCCCGATGGCTCTGTTGATAAATACAAAGCCCGTCTCGTTGCCCGTGGTTTCACTCAGCAGCATGGCATCGATTATCATGACACCTTCAGTCCAGTGGTCAAACCTGTCACTGTTCGTCTTGTGCTCTCCCTCGCCGTGTCGCGTGGATGGTGTCTTCGCCAGATTGATGTCAGTAATGCGTTTCTCCACGGTTTCTTGTCTGACGATGTGTATATGCAGCAGCCTCCTGGTTTTGAGGATCCTCGTTATCCACGACATGTTTGCAAACTTCAGCGTGCTTTGTATGGTCTGAAGCAGTCTCCTCGCGCCTGGTATGCCCGTCTGAGTGATAAACTTCATCAGCTTGGTTTTGTTTCCAGCAAGGCAGATACCTCTCTGTTCATCTTCGATCATCAAGGTGTTCAGGTATTCATGTTGGTGTATGTTGACGACATTGTTATAGCTGGTTCTTCGGCTGCTGCTGTTGATCGCCTCGTTCAGACTCTCGCTGGCACCTTTCCTATCAAGGATCTTGGGCGTTTGGAGTATTTTCTCGGTATTGAGGCTACATATCGTTCCTCTGGCCTGCTTCTTACTCAGCATAAGTATGCTCTCGATCTTCTGCATCGTGCTAACATGGAGAGTTGTCGTTCAGTTCCCACCCCCATGTCATCCACGGATAAACTCTCTCGTACTGCTGGTATTGTGCTTTCTGCTGAAGATGCCTTTAAATACCGCAGTTTGGTTCGGGGTTTGCAGTATCTCACATTGACGCGGCCAGATCTTTCTTTTGCTGTCTCCAAAGTTTGCCAGTTTCTGTCTCAGCCGACCACTGTTCATTATGAAGCTGTCAAGCGTACTGTCTCCACGGGACTGCAGTTTGCACGTTCTCCTTCGTGTGCTCTCAACATCTACACTGATGCTGATTGGGCTGGCTGTTCAGATGATCGGCGCTCCACTGGCGGTTTCGCCATCTTCTTTGGTCCCAACCTTGTCTCGTGGAGCTCTCGTAAGCAACCCACTGTCTCTCGTTCGAGTACCGAAGCTGAATACAAAGCCTTGGCTAATGGCACTGCCGAGGCTACTTGGATACAGTATGTGCTGCGGGAGCTTGGAGTGCATCTATCGACACCCCCAGTTTTATGGTGTGACAACCTCGGCGCTACGTATTTATCGGTGAATCCTGTCTTCCATGCACGTACCAAGCATATTGAGATTGACTTCCACTTTGTTCGCGAGAAGGTGGCCATGGGCGCTCTTGATGTTCGGTTCATCGCGTCTGGTGATCAACTAGCTGACATGTTCACTAAACCCGCTACTCATCTCACCCTCCGTAGATTTCAGTCCAATCTAAACCTCGTTCACGTCGGTTCCGATTGAGGGGGAGTGTTAAGCGTAGCGTTGGTTAGCTGTAGCTATTGTTTAGGGATTGTGCATATCCTAACTATGGCAAGGATCGGTTGTGATCCTTAGCCTTGCCGTGTACTCTAAACATGTATGTGTTGTTGTCTATATAATGAGAAAGCCCCACGGTGGGCAAAGTACGGCAAACAAAATCGATCTATTAGTTTTAATTAATTCAATGACAAGACATGGAGACTATAGGTAAGCCTCTCTTTTTCCCCATCTTTGGTAACTTCTTAATTAATAATTAGTCTAACAATGAGCTGACTACATCTTCATCTTTTCACCATCATCTCTAGAGAGCTTCTCAAAGGTCCACAGTATTACGCCGGGCTTTAGATTTCGCTGCTGTAATCTTTCGGAGGACTTCTCCCGTTTCCATCGCCGTGATTTGCAATTTGTGCGCGGGTGATGGTACCAAGTTCTTTCTCATGCAGTTAAATTTTTGTCCGGTGCTACATTCTCCTTAATTTGATTGTTCAAGGGAAGGTTTCAGAAAACAGCATAACTATGTATGCTACTTCTTTTAGGTGTGGCTGACATAGCCGGGAGGCGATTCGGCTGCGCGAAGCTCCCTTACAATACCGACAAATCCTACACCGGAACCACCGCAATGTTCTTCGCCGGCTTCGTGTCATCGGTCCTGTAAGCAAAAGAGCAATGAAGTCCCAGGTCATCTTTTGTTTTGTTGTCTGTAACTGTATGACTGAAACTAGAACTGGATGTGGTGTACCTGCAGCTTCATGGGCTACTTCGACCTTTTCGGGTTCGTCGAGCAGAGCTGGGCCATGGCCGTTGGCTTCGGCATCACGTCGCTTGCCGCGGCGACCGTCGAGTCACTCCCCGTCAGCACGCGCTTGGACGATAACCTGACGGTTCAGCTCGCCTCTACGCTCGTCGGCGGCCTGGTTTTCTACTATGTTTGTGGTGGTGGTGGTGCCGGAAGCGACGACTGGAGCACCATCTCGGCAAGTGCTGCGGTGGCCTTTGCAGGCAGTATCTAGCACAGTGAGGGGACATTGCAGTAAATTAGAAGGCCTTGTTGGTGGTGACACTGCAATGAACTGTTCTATCTGCTTTTTTTCACAATGACTTTGGATTGACTAATGCATCAAAACAAAAATGACAGAGCAGGACAAAGCTATTTGTATTTTACAACTTCCAGGGAGGATTCTGAACTCAAATCACTCATGCAAATTGCTCTACATACCAGCAGCAGCGAAGCTCGAGCTCCTTCGACTGCTGATTATTACTACCGCATTATTCTGTTGCCATGGCAGCACTTGGCAGCCTCCGCTCAAGGAACAGTGACTGTTCTGTTCAGACTATATTTCACCATCCCAGATCTCTTCTTCGGATTTGAACAGGCCTTCCGGGTGAGTCCAGAATTTCCCGCGGATCAGCCTTGTTTGTTCGATTTCAGAGAAGCCGGCGAACAGGTCGCTCGGAATGGACCAGTCGAAGACGTCGAAGTTGGCCTTGATCCTCTCCTCGTGGGTGCTCTTGGGCAGCACGCTGTGCCCCGACTGGATCCCCCACCGCAGCGCCACCTGCGCCGGCGTCTTCCCCAGCTTCTCCGCCGTCGACACCACCATCGGGTGCTCCAGCACGGTGAATGCTTTGAACGTCCCCGGCGAGCCCAGCGGCGAGTAGGCCTGCATACGCATGAACTGTTGAACACACCGGGAAAGCTACAGTAACAATGGCGTGTTTCTATACGAGAGACATTAACGTACGGAGAAGTGTATCCCTTTGGACGCGCAGAGGTCCCGGAGCTTGGCCTGCTGCCAGACGGGGTGGCACTCCACCTGGTTGGCCGCCGGCGGCCCCGGCCCGCGACGGCGAGCAGATCTCAGACTTCTTGGACGAGAGTGGCTGACCGTGGCGCGGGCACTTGCCGAGAGTCGCTAGACGCCCTCCTCGCCGCCCAACGTCGCCGAGTATGATCGAGCCGGGATCACCGTTCCTCCGGGCGGAAGTGGGCCTTCTTATCCGGATCGACCTACTACGAGAACGAAGGAAATGCTTCTCCCGGCTCAGATAGGTGGAAGAAACTGCAGCAATGCAGTCAGTCAGATGGTGCGCGGGCTCACGAGGTAAAGGTCCACGTAGTCGGTCTGCAGGTCCTGGAGCGTGCGTCCAGCGGCCACCGGCACGTCCTCCGGCGCGTGGTGTGCACCTCGAAACATTCAGATCAAGATTTTCGCTCGTTAACTTCTCAGTTTTTCGCAATTGAGTGTCTGAATGGGCAATGTTCAGATGATGGGAGGATGGGAAGACAAACAGCTGCAAAGGCCATAGCCTGGAGTGATGAAGGCTCTTGCCGCTTTATGCCCTCGTCGAACACTTCTTAGGGCGACTCCGATCTGCAGTGGCGTAGAGGTTGTTCTAGTGTCCCTTTGAATGCAAATAACGTTAATTGAGGAGGGACGATCTGGTTATTTTCTCGTTTGCGTAGACCTGAGCACATCGATGTCCGGTACCAGCTGCATTACGCGAGTAAGATCAGACGGCGCGGAAGGAGCATCGGTTTGCAGCGCTGACGTCGCACGGCACCGTTGTGGCGGGTGGTTAACGGCGTTTCGCCGACAACGCCGCCTCGGCTGCCAGGTGGCCGAGCTTCGACGACGGGATCTTGCCGGTGCTGAGGACGAGGGGTGGCATGCCTCAGCGCTCCAGCCCTAGCGTGCTGCGCAGGTGTCGCACTTGGCAAGGTGGGAACCGAGTGGAGATGGGCGCGCGGACGAGGAGCGGCGCCGATGGCTCGAGTTCGCCTCGCCGGGCCAAAATAAGTAAGCAAGATTAGAGGCCGGCAAGAAGTGCGTCGGGGCGGTGAGGCAGTGTCGGCGGCGCGACCGTGCAATTGCAACGTGCCAGTGGGGTGGGGGCACAAGACACGCCAACCGGGGTGCGGTGCGTCGGTCTGCAGGCGCACGACCGACCCGCACGAGGGCGGGCGAACAGGCCGCACGCCCCCGGAGTGCAGACGCCCGACCATCTAGACCGTGCAACCGTGGCGATGCCCGCGACGCTCACCTGGCGCTATGTCCTCCTTATCCCCGAGCCGATGTACCCTGATCAGCAATGCTCGTAGGCAGATCCGGACCCCCGGCGGGCTAGTGGCACAGTCGTGGACAGACTGGCGGGGTGGTTGTGGGAAGGCTGCATGGCATTACTAGTGATCACGTCTGTTGTCTATTGCTATCCTCACCAAATGGCGCACATTCAGTCATTGCGTGTAATTACACTTCAATAGCATGAATAATAAATCCATTATTACATGTATAGATGTAAGTGGAAATGAAAATTAATGAACTTTATTAGTTTGCACGTCTATGGCGTATGGTCCTTTCAAAATAAGGTGTCGGTCCACCTCGAGTGGGCCTAGTGGGATTTGTCCTAGTATGCAGAGATCAGAGACAAGGAGGTGTGATAGCCGGTATTCTCACAGATATTCTATGGGCTTGCAATGTGTGTACATAAGTGTGAAGCCCTGATGCTTACCCTCAGGACCGGTGGGAGAGCCGGTGATCCGTAAACAAGAGATGGAAGACAAACAGTAGCTCACAAATTGGGATCCGCTAAGTGTGAGAGAAAGCATGTAAACTTCAGAAAAACAAAAGAAGAAAAGACACAGAAAGAAGAAGCGACGATCAAATGGGAGATCGAGAAGGCCAATACATTTGGAGAGCTTCAGCTTGAGAAGAAGAGATTGCAAATCACACGAGACGCGGAGGATGCCAATAATGTTGATGGACGAAGGCCTTTTGGACGAGCATGCAAAGAATTGGCTTGTGGGGATGAAGAAGAAGCTCAACGACATAAGGAGTGAGGCAGCGAGGGTGGCTATGGCAGCAGCGGAAGAGGAGGCAAGGATGCAGGCGGAGCAAGAGGCAAGAATGGTCACGGAGCAGGCGGCATAGCTGGCGTCTGGTGACTGATCCGGCCAGTGAGTGATCTGTTACGCTCGAACTTTGTTTATGTTGGCGTGTCCAGATTGTTGAGATATGATTTGTTTTGCTTTGTTGTTTTTGTTTCAAAACGTTGAATTATGATGAATTTGTGTCGTATAATCGATGTGCATGACTTGCATGAATTTGAGGATCGTATCGATCGATGTGCATGACTTGCATGAATTTGAGGGTACATATTTGAGATGTGTGATTGAGCGACATGGTAAACGAGGGGTCATCTAACACTGTTTGCAGACACGTATAGATGTATAGGGCCGTATTTGCCAACTCCGGCGGTAGATGCTCTTAGGGGCATTGTTTTCCGCCACGAGCAAATCGTTAGGGTGTCGGCGTAGTCTTGTGCTCTTGGCCGTCAGAAGGTAAAGACACGACAGCACCACGTTTGGCGTGTCTGTGTCCTCCAGCCCCACTGGCACGTGCAATTGCACGGTCGCTGCCGCATCGACATCACTGCCTCACCGGTAACAGCGACGCAAACTTCATTGCCGGCCCGCAGTGCCTCTACAAGTTGGCCCGTGCGAGTGCGATCGAGCAGTCGGTCGCCGTCTCTCGTCTCCGCGCGCATCTTCCACTCGGTTCCCACTTGCAAGTGCGAACACACTCTGCGCACGCTAGCTACGTACGAGCGCTGAAGGCATGGCCAGCCACTTCGTCCTCAGCACCGGCGCCAAGATCCCGTCGGTCGGGCTCGGCACCTGGCAGTCCGAGCCCGGCGTTGTCGGCGACGCCGTCTACGCCGCCGTCAAGGTGCGTGCGTACGTCGTCGCTGCAAACCGATGCTCCTTCGCGCTGTCTGAATCTTACTCTGCGTAATAATGCAGGCTGGTTACCGGCACATCGACTGTGCTCAGGTCTACGGCAACGAGAAAGAGGTAACCAGATCGTCCCTCTCTCAAATTAACGATGTTAATTTGCATCAAAAGGCAGGACACTAGACAACCTCTACGCCACTGCAGATCGGATTCGCCCTCAAGAAGGTGTTCGACGAGGGCATAACCAGCCGGCAAGATCTCTTCATCACCTCCAAGCTATGGTGAGCCTTTGCAGTGTTTGTCTTCCCATCCTCCCATCATCTGAACATTGCCCATTCAGACACTCCAATTGCGAAAAACTGAGAAGTTAACGAGCGAAAATCTTGATCTGAATGTTTCGAGGTGCACTAACCACGCGCCGGAGGACGTGCCGGTGGCGCTGGACGGCACGCTCCAGGACCTGCAGACCGACTACGTGGACCTTTACCTCGTGAGCCCGCGCACCATCTGACTGACTGCATTGCTGCAGTTTCTTCCACCCGGTATCTTGATTTTGATTCCTGAGATGCATTCTTCGTTCTCGTCAGGTACACTGGCCGATCCGGATGAAGAAGGGCGCCGGCTTCAGCCCGGAGAACGTGATCCCGGCCGACATACCGGCGACGTGGGCGGCGATGGAGGGCGTCTACGACTCCGGCAAGGCCCGCGCCATCGGGGTCAAAGAGAAGATGTGCAAGAAGCTGGAGGATCTGCTCGCCGTCGCGCGCGTGCCGCCGGCGGCCAACCAGGTGGAGTGCCACCCCGTCTGGCAGCAGGCCAAGCTCCGGGACCTCTGCGCGTCCAAAGGGATACACTTCTCCGTACGTTAATGTCTCTCGTATAGAAACACGCCATTGTTACTGTAGCTTTCCCGGTGTGTTCAACAGTTCATGCGTATGCAGGCCTACTCGCCGCTGGGCTCGCCGGGGACGTTCAAAGCATTCACCGTGCTGGAGCACCCGATGGTGGTGTCGACGGCGGAGAAGCTGGGGAAGACGCCGGCGCAGGTGGCGCTGCGGTGGGGGATCCAGTCGGGGCACAGCGTGCTGCCCAAGAGCACCCACGAGGAGAGGATCAAGGCCAACTTCGACGTCTTCGACTGGTCCATTCCGAGCGACCTGTTCGCCGGCTTCTCTGAAATCGAACAAACAAGGCTGATCCGCGGGAAATTCTGGACTCACCCGGAAGGCCTGTTCAAATCCGAAGAAGAGATCTGGGATGGTGAAATATAGTCTGAACAGAACAGTCACTGTTCCTTGAGCGGAGGCTGCCAAGTGCTGCCATGGCAACAGAATAATGCGGTAGTAATAATCAGCAGTCGAAGGAGCTCGAGCTTCGCTGCTGCTGGTATGTAGAGCAATTTGCATGAGTGATTTGAGTTCAGAATCCTCCCTGGAAGTTGTAAAATACAAATAGCTTTGTCCTGCTCTGTCATTTTTGTTTTGATGCATTAGTCAATCCAAAGTCATTGTGAAAAAAAGCAGATAGAACAGTTCATTGCAGTGTCACCACCAACAAGGCCTTCTAATTTACTGCAATGTCCCCTCACTGTGCTAGATACTGCCTGCAAAGGCCACCGCAGCACTTGCCGAGATGGTGCTCCAGTCGTCGCTTCCGGCACCACCACCACCACAAACATAGTAGAAAACCAGGCCGCCGACGAGCGTAGAGGCGAGCTGAACCGTCAGGTTATCGTCCAAGCGCGTGCTGACGGGGAGTGACTCGACGGTCGCCGCGGCAAGCGACGTGATGCCGAAGCCAACGGCCATGGCCCAGCTCTGCTCGACGAACCCGAAAAGGTCGAAGTAGCCCATGAAGCTGCAGGTACACCACATCCAGTTCTAGTTTCAGTCATACAGTTACAGACAACAAAACAAAAGATGACCTGGGACTTCATTGCTCTTTTGCTTACAGGACCGATGACACGAAGCCGGCGAAGAACATTGCGGTGGTTCCGGTGTAGGATTTGTCGGTATTGTAAGGGAGCTTCGCGCAGCCGAATCGCCTCCCGGCTATGTCAGCCACACCTAAAAGAAGTAGCATACATAGTTATGCTGTTTTCTGAAACCTTCCCTTGAACAATCAAATTAAGGAGAATGTAGCACCGGACAAAAATTTAACTGCATGAGAAAGAACTTGGTACCATCACCCGCGCACAAATTGCAAATCACGGCGATGGAAACGGGAGAAGTCCTCCGAAAGATTACAGCAGCGAAATCTAAAGCCCGGCGTAATACTGTGGACCTTTGAGAAGCTCTCTAGAGATGATGGTGAAAAGATGAAGATGTAGTCAGCTCATTGTTAGACTAATTATTAATTAAGAAGTTACCAAAGATGGGGAAAAAGAGAGGCTTACCTATAGTCTCCATGTCTTGTCATTGAATTAATTAAAACTAATAGATCGATTTTGTTTGCCGTACTTTGCCCACCGTGGGGCTTTCTCATTATATAGACAACAACACATACATGTTTAGAGTACACGGCAAGGCTAAGGATCACAACCGATCCTTGCCATAGTTAGGATATGCACAATCCCTAAACAATAGCTACAGCTAACCAACGCTACGCTTAACACTCCCCCTCAATCGGAACCGACGTGAACGAGGTTTAGATTGGACTGAAATCTACGGAGGGTGAGATGAGTAGCGGGTTTAGTGAACATGTCAGCTAGTTGATCACCAGACGCGATGAACCGAACATCAAGAGCGCCCATGGCCACCTTCTCGCGAACAAAGTGGAAGTCAATCTCAATATGCTTGGTACGTGCATGGAAGACAGGATTCACCGATAAATACGTAGCGCCGAGGTTGTCACACCATAAAACTGGGGGTGTCGATAGATGCACTCCAAGCTCCCGCAGCACATACTGTATCCAAGTAGCCTCGGCAGTGCCATTAGCCAAGGCTTTGTATTCAGCTTCGGTACTCGAACGAGAGACAGTGGGTTGCTTACGAGAGCTCCACGAGACAAGGTTGGGACCAAAGAAGATGGCGAAACCGCCAGTGGAGCGCCGATCATCTGAACAGCCAGCCCAATCAGCATCAGTGTAGATGTTGAGAGCACACGAAGGAGAACGTGCAAACTGCAGTCCCGTGGAGACAGTACGCTTGACAGCTTCATAATGAACAGTGGTCGGCTGAGACAGAAACTGGCAAACTTTGGAGACAGCAAAAGAAAGATCTGGCCGCGTCAATGTGAGATACTGCAAACCCCGAACCAAACTGCGGTATTTAAAGGCATCTTCAGCAGAAAGCACAATACCAGCAGTACGAGAGAGTTTATCCGTGGATGACATGGGGGTGGGAACTGAACGACAACTCTCCATGTTAGCACGATGCAGAAGATCGAGAGCATACTTATGCTGAGTAAGAAGCAGGCCAGAGGAACGATATGTAGCCTCAATACCGAGAAAATACTCCAAACGCCCAAGATCCTTGATAGGAAAGGTGCCAGCGAGAGTCTGAACGAGGCGATCAACAGCAGCAGCCGAAGAACCAGCTATAACAATGTCGTCAACATACACCAACATGAATACCTGAACACCTTGATGATCGAAGATGAACAGAGAGGTATCTGCCTTGCTGGAAACAAAACCAAGCTGATGAAGTTTATCACTCAGACGGGCATACCAGGCGCGAGGAGACTGCTTCAGACCATACAAAGCACGCTGAAGTTTGCAAACATGTCGTGGATAACGAGGATCCTCAAAACCAGGAGGCTGCTGCATATACACATCGTCAGACAAGAAACCGTGGAGAAACGCATTACTGACATCAATCTGGCGAAGACACCATCCACGCGACACGGCGAGGGAGAGCACAAGACGAACAGTGACAGGTTTGACCACTGGACTGAAGGTGTCATGATAATCGATGCCATGCTGCTGAGTGAAACCACGGGCAACGAGACGGGCTTTGTATTTATCAACAGAGCCATCGGGGCGAAACTTCGTCTTGAATATCCATTTACTGCCAACAATGTTAGTACCGGGGGGCCGAGGGACAAGTACCCATGTTTGAGTCCGCTGAAGGGCGTCGAACTCTTCCTCCATCGCGGTCCTCCATGCTGGTTCTGAAAGAGCAACCCGATGCGTCGCCGGAACAGCGAGAAATGCTCCGCGGCGATACGGATCATAACGGACCGTACTGTCCGTCCATATCTTCGGACGGAACACATTGTTGCGCTGCCGTGTCGTCATAGGTTGAGGCGCTGTCGGAGAAGCAGGCGGCACTGAGGATGTCGCAGATGAGGAGACATCAGCAGAGGGCGGCGGCGAAAGAACCTCCCCCTGGTCGCGCACAGGGGAGCTGGCCACTGGAGAGGACGATCCAGCATCAGCGCCGGGCCCAGTATCGGCGTTGGGCGACTGCGGCCCGTCAGGTGGGCCGGACGCGGAGCAAGGCGAGGACGAGGCAGTGGCCAGGCGTGGGCTGGCGGGCCGGTGCGAAGCGCTGGGCGCCTCGGAAGGCGGGGCATGCACATGCACGTCAAGTGATCCTGCGCCTGGTACGTCGATCGCCCGGGCTGGTACCTGAACAGAAATAACAGAAGAAACACCAGTAGCATCAACGGGTAACAAGGACATGTCATAATTACGCGCATGGTCATTCTGAACAACTGGTTCTTTCGGAGGAAACGACACAGGGAGGAGCTGAGACACGTCAACCACCGCACCTGGAGTGGCAAACGGAAAAACATTCTCGTCGAAAGCAACATCGCGAGATATGTAGATGCGACCGGTACTGCGATCGAGGCATTTGTAGCCTTTGTGCATAGGACTATATCCAAGAAACACGCACATTTTGGAGCGAAACTCTAACTTACGGGAGTTATATTTTCGGAGGCTAGGCCAGCAAGCGCATCCAAACGTACGAAGGAAGGAGTACTCGGGGGCTATGTTGAGGAGGCGAAAGAGAGGAGTGGCATGATTTATGACTGAAGTAGGCATTCTATTGATAAGATAACATGCGGTGAGAAACGCTTCATCCCAGAACCGGAGTGAAAGAGAGGAATGCGCAAGGAGAGCTAGCCCAGTCTCGACAAGATGTCGGTGCTTCCGTTCAGCAATACCGTTTTGTTGAGATGTATGAGGACATGACACATGGTGGGAAATACCGATGCGCTGGAAATAGGCATGGAGACGGTGATACTCACCGCCCCAATCAGACTGCACGGCGCGAATAGTGGTGTTTAAGAGGCACTCAACGTGCTTCTGAAACACATAAAAAACATTCTCAACATCGGATTTATGCTTAAGCAAGTATATCCAACAATAGCGACTATAGTCATCAATGAAACTAATGTAGTATTTAAAACCCCCAGAAGAAGGCAACGCCGGACCCCAAACATCTGTATGAACAAGCTCAAGAGGTGTAGTAGACACACGGGTGGAATAACCATAAGGTAATTGATGACTCTTAGCACGTTGACAAGCATCACAGATAGAAGACTCAATGTTTGGAGTACACGGGAGATTATTGGACTTGATAGTTGTTTGAACTACTTTATTTGACGGATGACCAAGACGCTGGTGCCAGTGGTGCGATGAAAGCTTGACACCAGAAGACGCATGCTTCTCATGATGGGAGGCTCGACCGATCGGAAAAGGCCTCCACGACTCCTACCGCGAAGGAGGATTTTCTTCGTTACCTTGTCCTTAACAAGAAAGAAATATTTGTGAAATTCGAGGAAGATGTCATTGTCAAAAACAAGGCGATAAACGGAGAGTAAATTTTTGGCCAACGAAGGGACATGGAGGATATTGTTCAAAACTAGGGAAGAACCAGCTAAACGAGATTGACCAACGTGCGTAATAGACATACCTGAGCCGTTTGCGGCTTGAACCTGGTCCTTCCCGTGGTAGCGTTCATGGATGCCTAGTCGCTCCATGTCATTAGTGAGATGATCGGTTGCCCCTGTGTCGAAGAACCACGGCTGTGACTGGGGCACCCGCTCGTTGTGGCCGTGGGTGGAGGCGGCAGCGTTGCCGGAGCGCTGTCCGTCGGCCTGAAAGGCGTCGTTGTAGCGATTCTTGCAGGAGAGGGCCTCATGACCCCATGCCTTGCAGACCTGACAGCGTGGGCGCCAAGGACAGTTGCCACCGCCTTGACCGCCACCGCTTGGCCTTGTCCGCCGGTACCGCCGCCGCCGTTGCGGTTTGTGTTACGGTTGCCCTGCTGGCCACCGTTGTAGGAGCCTCCACCGCCATAGTGGCCACCACCGTGTTGGCCACCGCTGCCATGCGATGGGCCACCACCAGAGCGCCCGGTGATGTCGAAGGGGCGGCCGCCACCGTGGCTGCTATCACCTGCCGAGCCGCGGCGTTCGCCGAGGAGGAGTATCCGCCGGCCTGAGCGTTCTGCACCTGGATCGCCTCACAAGACAGCAGCATGGGGTAAAATTCAGAAAGAGACAGGGAGGCGTTGGCGGCACCAAGGACGGCGAGAGCTTGCTGAAGTGCCTCGAACTGGGATCCGAGGCCAACGACGATGTAGTCGATCAGTTCATCGTCGGGGACGGGGGAGCCCGCCATTGCCATGGCGTCGGCAAACCCCTTCATCTTGCTGTAGTAGTCGGCGGCGGACATGTCGTTCTTCTTTAACGTCGTCAGCTGGCGACGAATCTGACGGATCCCGGCCCGATTTTGGGCGGAAAACAGGTCGGCGACGCAGCTCCACACCGAAGCCGACGTGGTGCGCCCGACCATCTGCGCGAGGATGTCCTCGCTCATCGATCCGACAAGAATCGAGAGGACACGCTGATCGGCGTACCACCAGCGCGCATACTCCGGGTTGGCCTCCGTGGTGGCTTTATCCCCGCTTCCCGTGGTGATGGTGGCGGGAGGGCAGGCGCAAGACCCGTCCAGGAAACCATACCACCCTTGGCCGGCAATGGCGGGCACGACCTGGGTTTTCCACAGGAGATAGTTGGAGCGATCTAAACGGATGGTAATGGTGTTGTTGAAAGAGGTAGGTAGGGTGGTGGGGATGGAGGTGGCAACGCCGGCGGCTAAGGAAGCGGAAGAGGAGGAGGTGAGCGCGCCGACGGTGGTGCCAGAGAGCTGCAGCGTGGACGTTGTCATCGCGCGCGGCCTCGGGAGATTGGATCGGAACAATCGCTCTGTTACCAAATTAAAACTAATAGATCAATTTTGTTTGCCGTACTTTGCCCACCGTGGGGCTTTCTCATTATATAGACAACAACACATACATGTTTGGAGTACACGGCAAGGCTAAGGATCACAACCGATCCTTGTCATAGTTAGGATATGCACAATCCCTAAACAATAGTTACAGCTAACCAACGCTACGCTTAACAGAATTAACCACGCCATCGTCCTGAACAAAGGCCACATAAGGAAATATACCTGCCCGTCACTTATGTGCACCAGCTTCCTGCAGAGTTTCTGAAAATGCAGAGCAAAAGACAGGCAGATTGCGAGATACCAACCAACTTCTCATTAATAATTTGCATGATAAAGTTCAAATAAATAAATTTTCTTGTTGATCTATAGAATTTCCTCCGGATTTTTTCCGCGCAAATCAAAACAATCATCAATCCGAAAGAGAAAAAAAAACAAAAAACAAGAAAAGCGTGCGTATTATTTAGATGGTGAGCAGAGATTACTCGGTCTGCCGTTGCGGACCTCCTCCCAGAAGCCGAGCACCATCATGCCGGCGCCTACGGTGAGCACGGCAGCGCCGACGTCCCGGAGAAGCGGGCTCTCCGGGGTCCGGCCACATGGATCCAGCAACTCTACTTACATCAAAGAGGCCAACTGGCCAAGCAAGTCAAGAGGGGAGCTCTAAGCCAGCTCTTTTCTTTTTTCAGGAGAGCCTTCTATTCATCTAGCAAAAAGAAGGCACGACGTGCTCGAAGATGAACCATTTCTTGCAGCCTGAATAGGTCGAGACACTGTGCAAGTGATGCCTACGTTGTGCAAAATAATCCTGCCACAGCTTTGTCTGTTCACTTCACAGCAGGAACAGATGACACATCTTCTAGAAATCGCAGCTGCCATGATCCCATTCACTAACAGTAAGTACGTGTCGTTCATTATGTATAAATTATTGCCCAAACCCTACCCCCAACCCCGCTGAACCTTCCACCCACCATCCTTACGTGTTTGAATTGGTAGTCTCACTCCCTGCTAGTTTATATTACTCCAGTCCTAGCTGAGTTTTCTTGACCAAAAATGGCTGGATCATTCGTCCTGAACACAGGCGCAGGGATCCCATCGGTTGGCCTTGGGACATGGCAGATAAAACCTGAGGTTGTCGGCGACACCATCTACGCCGCTGTCAAGGTCTTTTCTCCTTGCTCTAGCTCTGCCTTGATTCCTTCCTCATGGTTTTCTGAATCTTGGACATGTATACCTGTATGGGTTGTTGCTTTACCGCGCTCAGTTCAGATATGCTATCAAACTACATCCCTTTTATGAGTTTCATGTTTTTTTCTGGCAGGCTGGATATCGGCATATTGATTGTGCTCCAGCATACAGCAATGAGAAAGAGGTACTTGTAATTACTTGCACCATAT
>NW_024112933.1:0-29628 GCF_003073215.2 Triticum urartu | reverse complement strand
AGACCGTCTATCCGTGTCCGTGGTCTTAATGACCTGTTCCGATGTTCTGGCTGGTGAAGCCATTGTATTGTGGGGATGTTAAAGCGGCCGCACGATCCTCCACTTGGGGGAGGCGCCCTTACTGCTTCCCCGTTAAGGAGATGATGCCGCATGGACCGGGCATCTTAAGCATAAGAATTGCATAATGCGGTATTGCGTTAAAGCGGGCGAAAGCTTCGTGTCCCAGCAGTGCTTGATAGCGACTTGAGAATGGGACGATGTGGAAAGTCAGCTTTTTGCGACGGAAGTTATCGGTAGAGCAGAAAATAACCTCGAGCCAGAGAAAACACATGCAATGGGTGTCCGGACCTGGCGTTACTCCTTGAAAGGAGGTTTTGCTGTGGCGAATTATTTTTGGGTCGATCCCCATGTGGCGGATTGAGTCCTGATATATCAGGTTGAGTCCGCTGCCACCGTCCATATGGACATTTGAAAATTGGAGTCCGCCAATTATTGGATCGAGTACCAGGGCAGTCCAGCCTGGGTTCCTGATACTTCTAGAATAATCCAGATGATCGAAGATGATTGGTTTTGACAACCAGTGGCCGGATTCCTTTGGGATAGACCGTGGGGCACGTACCTTTATGGGCGCCGCACATTTTGTTATGTGGAGTAAGTTTACTGTTTTTACTTCTTGTGGGAAATTCTTTTGTTCCCCGGTACTCTGCTTTTGGGGTTCGTCCTCGTCTTCGCTTGGTGTGTCGAACCCCTTGTGTTCGGCGTTGAGTCTGCCGGATTGTTTAAAAACCCAACAATCTCTGTGGGTATGGTTAGCAGGCTTTCCGGGAGTACTGTGTATTTGACATATCCTATCCAGGATTTTGTTTAGGTTGGATAGGTCGTCCCTGTTATCTTGGAGGTGCGGCTTTTTCTGATTCGGTCGTGAGCTTTTGAATCCGGCATTGACTGCCGTGCTCTTCAGACTTTTTTCCTTAGTCCGGCGACGGTCCTTATTGCGTCGCGGTTTTCCGTTTCCATTCCCAGTTTCGGATGTACTTGGGTCGCTGGTGCTGCATCTTGCCAACCAGCTGTCCTCTCTTGCGCAAAAGCAGGTCATGATGCTTGTTAGTGCGGCCATTGTTCTTGGCTTTTCTTGGCCGAGGTGTCTGGCGAGCCATTCGTCTCGGACATTATGCCTGAAAGCTGCTAAGGCTTCAGCGTCCGGACAGTCGACTATCTGATTCTTTTTAGTAATAAATCTATTCCAGAATTGCCGAGCTGACTCTCCAGGCTGTTGAGTTATGTGACTAAGATCGTCTGCATATGGAGGGCGGACATAGGTCCCTTGAAAATTTGCTCAGAAAGCGTCCTCGAGCTCTTCCCAAGTTCCGATTGTGTTTTCAGGAAGGCTTTTAAGCCAATGCCGGGCTGGCCCTTTAAGCTTGAGGGGTAAGTATTTTATGGCGTGGAGGTCATCTCCTCGAGCCATATGTATGTGGAGGATATAATCATCAATCCAGACTCCAGGGTCTGTTGTTCCATCATATGCCTCTATGTTTACGGGTTTGAATCCCCCTGGAAATTCATAATCCAGGACCTCATCGGTGAAACATAGGGGGTGTGCGGCACCCCTGTATTTGGGTGTGCCGGATTCTGATAATGGCTTTATTGCATTGCTTACGAGAGCTTGCTTTCTTGGCCCGTAAATGGACCTGGCTGGGCCGCGATGCGAATCCTTAAGTGGGTCGCATGTCGGCTTAAGTGCGGCGCTGCTTGCCGCTTTAAGCTGGCCCTGGGGTCGTCTATCCGACCGTGTGGATTTCTTACTTTTTGAATGTGAGGGCTCTAAGGCCTCCTCGTCGAATTCAGGCAGTAGTTTTCTCCTTGGATAGCTTTTAGTGCGGCGACTGCTGCCGTATTTTTCTGCGGTATTGATTACTTTACTCCATCTGATCCTGAGTGCATCTGCCACAGTCTTTAGCTTCCACTTCTGCTTTTTCAGGCTGAGTGCGGTTGCAATGAGCCGTTTGTGGAGGTTCTTCTGCTTCGTGGGCTTGTCCGGCGTAGGGTCGTCCGGAATGCCATTTTCGCCGGGGGAGGAATGTTCGGTTTCTCTATCCGGGTTGTCTTGTTGGGACGGTTGCTCTGAGGCATGCTCGTCGTCTACCGGCTCATCCTGCTCTATGGCTGGGTCTTTATCGAGGGGGGGCTTAGGTCGGCGTTTACGCCGACGCTTTGATTGTTTTTCGAGAGATCGATCCCCCTCCCCGTTTTCCTCGTTGTTGCTTCTTTTAGGGGTATCCACCATGTACACATCGTGAGATGAGGTGGCTGTCCAATGCCCTATAGCCGTTGGTTCTTGGTTATCTCGTGCATCGTCTTCCATACCGTCGATGTCTTCGGAGTCGAAGTCGAGCATGTCGGTTAAGTCATCGACAGTGGCTACGAAGTGGGTGGTGGGTGGGTTTTGAATTTCTTCATCGTCCGTATCCCAACCTTGCTGACCGTAGTCTGGCCAGGGCTCTCCTAATAAAGAGAGAGACTTTAGAGAATTTAGGATGTGCCAAAGGGCAAGTGCTGAAAGATGTCCGCGACGGTGAACTCCATTATCGGCGCCCAATCGGATTCGATCGGCGGGGGCGCGGGGGGCACGGAGTTCGGAGAGGAATCCAGCTCCTCGGAGTCACGGGCCATGCGGAGTGCGGGGCTGGAGTTCGGCTCGATCGCCTCTGAGATCGCAGCCCCTGAGGCAGCGTCCAACCGCTGATCCTCGATTGGCGCAGTGGGCTCCGAATCAATGGTCGGAACCGATGCGTGTGTGGCCTCCAAGGCGCTGTTCGGCGGCAGAGCTATATCATGCCCATCGAGACAGTGCGGCACGCTTGGCTGTGGCTCGAATCCGTCGAAGATCAAGTCCCCGCGGATGTCAGCCGTGTAGTTTAGGCTTCCAAACCTGACCTGATGGCCAGGGGCGTAACTTTCGATCTGCTCAAGGTGACCAAGCGAGTTGGCCCACAGTGCGAAGCCGCCAAAGACGAAGATCTGTCCGGGGAGAAAAGTCTCATCCTAGACTGCATCATGGTTGATGATCGAAGAAGCCATCGGGCCTGAAAGCGACGACACAGAGGAACTCTCAATGAAAGCACCAATGTCGGTGTCAAAACCAGCGGATCTCGGGTAGGGGGTCCCGAACTGTGCGTCTAGGCCGGATGGTAATAGGAGACAAGGGACACAATGTTTTACCCAGGTTCGGGCCCTCTTGATGGAGGTAAAACCCTACGTCCTGCTTGATTAATATTGATGATATGGGTAGTACAAGAGTAGATCTACCACGAGATCAAGGAGGCTAAACCCTAATAGCTAGCCTATGGTATGATTGTTGTATGATGAAGTTGTCCTATGGACTAAAACCCTCCGGTTTATATAGACACCGGAGAGGGTTAGGGTTACACAAAGTCGGTTACAATGGTAGGAGATCTTGAATATCCGCATCGCCAAGCTTGCCTTCCACGCCAAGGAAAGTCCCCTCCGGACACGGGACGAAGTCTTCAATCTTGTATCTTCATAGTCCTGGAGTCCGGCTGAAGGTATAGTCCGGCTACCCGAACACCCCCTAATCTAGGACTCCCTCAATAGTGATGTGCATTACCGAGTGGGCCCAGAGATACCTCTCCGGCAATCGGAGTGACAAATCCTAATCTCGAAATACGCCAACCCAAAAAGTACCTTTGGAGACACCTGTAGAGCACCTTTATAATCACCCAGTTACGTTGTGACGTTTGGTGGAACACAAACTGTTCCTCCGGTAAACAGGAGTTGCATAATCTCATAGTCATAGGAACATGTATAAGTCATGAAGAAAGCAATAGCAACAAACTGAACGATCAAGTGCTAAGCTAACAGAATGGGTCAAGTCAATCACATCATTCTCCTAATAATGTGATCCCGTTAATCAAATGACAACTCTTGTCTATGGTTAGGAAACTTAACCATCTTTGATCAACAAGCTAGTCAAGTAGAGGCGCACTAGTGACACTCTGTTTGTCTATGTATTCACACATGTATTATGTTTTCGGTTAATACAATTCTAGCATGAATAATAAACATTTATCATGAAATAAGGAAATAAATAATAACTTTATTATTGCCTCTAGGGCATATTTCCTTCAGTCTCCCACTTGCACTAGAGTCAATAATCTAGATCACATCGCCATGTGATTTAACACTAATAGTTCACATTCACCATGTGATTAACACCCATAGTTCACATCGCCATGTGACCAACACCCAAAGGGTTTACTAGAGTCAGTAATCTAGTTCACATCGCTATGTGATTAACACCCAAAGAGTACTAAGGTGTGATCATGTTTTGCTTGTGAGATAATTTAGTCAACGGGTCTGCTCACATTCAGATCCGTAAGTATTTTGCAAATTCTATGTCTACAAAGCTCTGCACGGAGCTACTCTAGCTAATTGCTCCCACTTTCAATATGTATCTAGATCGAGACTTAGAGTCATCCAGATCTGGTCAAAGCTTGCATCGACGTAACTCTTTACGACGAACTCTTTTATCACCTCCATAATCGAGAAATATTTCCTTAGTCCTCTAAGGATAATTTTGACCGTGTCCAGTGATCTACTCCTAGATCACTATTGTACTCCCTTGCCAGAAAGATGCTAAGGTATACAATAGGACTGGTAAACAGCATAGCATACTTTATAGAACCTATGACTGAGGCATAGGGAATGACTTTTCATTCTCTTTCTATTTTCTGTTGGTCGGGTTTTGAGTCTTTACTCAACTTCACACCTTGCAACACAGGCAAGAACTCCTTCTTTGACTGTTCCATTTTGAACTACTTCAAAATCTTGTCAAGGTATGTACTCATTGAAAAACTTATCAAGCGTCTTGATCTATCTCTATAGATCTTGATGCTCAATATGTAAGCAGCTTCATCGAGGTCTTTCTTTGAAAAACTCCTTTCAAACACTCCTTTATGCTTTGCAGAATAATTCTACATTATCTTGATCAACAATATGTCATTCACATATACTTATCAGAAATGTTGTAGTGCTCCCACTCACTTTCTTGTAAATACAAGCTTCACCGCAAGTCTGTATAAAACTATATGCTTTGATCAACTTATCAAAGCGTATATTCCAACTCCGAGATGCTTGCACCAGTCCATAGATGGATCGCTGGAGCTTGCATATTTTGTTAGCACCTTTAGGATTGACAAAACCTTCTGTTGCATCATATACAACTCTTTTTAATAAATCCATTAAGGAATGTAGTTTTGTTTATCCATTTGCCAGATTTCATAAAATGCGGCAATTGCTAACATGATTCAGACAGACTTAAGCATAGATACGAGTGAGAAACTCTCATCGTAGTCAACACCTTGAACTTGTCGAAAACCTTTTGCGACAATTCTAGCTTTGTAGATAGTAACACTACTATCAGTGTCCGTCTTCCTCTTGAAGATCCATTTATTCTCAATGACTCACCGATCATCGGGCAAGTCAATCAAAGTCCATACTTTGTTCTCATACATGGATCTCATCTCAGATTTCATGGCTTCAAGCCATTTTGCGGAATCTGGCTCACCATCGCTTCTTCATAGTTGTAGGTTCTCATGGTAGTTAACATGACTCCAGAACAGGATTACCGTACCACTCTAGTGCGGATCTTACTCTGGTTGATCTACGAGGTTCAGTAATAACTTGATCTGAAGTTTCATGATCATCATCATTAACTTCCTCACTAATTGGTGTAGGTGGTCAGAAACCGGTTTCTGTGATGAACTACTTTCCAATAAGGGAGCAGGTACAGTTACCTCATCAAGTTCTACTTTCCTCCCACTCACTTCTTTCGAGAGAAACTCCTTCTCTAGAAAGGATCCATTCTTAGCAACGAATGTCTTGCCTTCGGATCTGTGATAGAAGGTGTACCCAACAGTCTCCTTTGGGTATCCTATGAAGACACATTTCTCTGATTTGGGTTCGAGCTTATCAGGTTGAAGCTTTTTCACATAAGCATCGCAGCCCCAAACTTTAAGAAATGACAACTTTGGTTTCTTGCCAAACCACAGTTCATAAGGCGTCATCTCAACGGATTTAGATGGTGCCCTATTTAACGTGAATGCAGTGTCTCTAAAGCATAACCCCAAAACGATAGCGGTAAATCAGTAAGAGACATCATAGATCGCACCATATCTAGTAAAGTACGATTACGACGTTCGGACACACCATTACGCTGTGGTGTTCCGGGTGGCGTGAGTTGCGAAACTATTCCGCATTGTTTCAAATGTAGACCAAACTCGTAACTCAAATATTCTCCTCCACGATCAGATCGTAGAAACTTTATTTTCTTGTTTACAAATGATTTTCAACTTTCAAATGTTTCAGACTTATGTTTCATTAAGTAGATATACTCATATCTGTTCAAATCATCTATGAAGATGAGAAAATAATGATACCTGTCGCGAGCCTCAATATTCATCGGACCACATACATCAACATGTATGATTTCCAACAAATATGTTGCTCGTTCCATTGTTCCGGAGAACGGAGTCTTAGTCATCTTGCCCATGAGGCATGGTTCGCAAGCATCAACTGATTCATAATCAAGTGATTCCAAAAGCCCATCAGCATGGATTTTCTTCATGCGCTTTACACCAATATGACCTAAACGGCAGTGCCACAAATAAGTTGCACTATCATTATTAACTTTGCATCTTTTGGCTTCAATATTATGAAAATGTGTATCACCACGATCGAGATCCAACAAACCATTTTCATTGGGTGTATGACCATAGAAGGTTTTATTCATGTAAATAGAATAACAAATATTCTCTAACTTACATGAATAACCGTATTTCAATAAACATGATCCAATCATATTCATGCTCAACGCAAACACTAAATAACATTTATTTTAGGTTTAACACTAATCCCGAAAGTATAGGGAGTGTGCGATGATGATCATATCAATTTTGGAACCATTTCCAATACACATCGTCACTTCACCCTTAACTAGTCTCTGTTCATTCTGCAACTCCTGTTTCGAGTTACTCTTCTTAGCAACTGAACTAGTATCAAATACTGAGGGGTTGCTATAAACACTAGTAAAGTACACATCAATAACATGTATATCAAATATACCTATGTTCACTTTGCCATCCTTCTTATCCGCCAATTACTTGGGTAGTTCCGCTTCCAGTGATCAGTTCCTTTGCAGTAGAAGCACTCAGTTTCAGGCTTAGGTCTAGACTTGGGTTTTTTCACTTGAGTAGCAACTTGCTTGCCGTTCTTCTTGAAGGTCCCCTTTCTTTCCTTTGCCCTTTTCTTGAAACTAGTGGTCTTGTTAATCATCAACACTTGATGCTCTTTCTTGATTTCTACCTTCATCGATTTCATCATCATGAAAAGCTCGGGAATTGTTTTTGTCATCCCTTGCATACTATAGTTCATCACGAAGTTCTACTAACTTGGTGATGGTGACTAGAGAATTTTTTCAATCACTATTTTATCTGGAAGATTAACTTCCACTTGATTCAAGCGATTGTAGTACCCAGACAATCTGAGCACATGCTCACTGCTTGAGTTATTCTCCTCCATCTTTTAGCTATAGAACTTGTTGGAGACTTCATATCTCTCAACTCGGGTATTTGCTTGAAATATTAACTTCAACTCCTGGAACATCTCATATGGTCCATGACGTTCAAAACTTCTTTGAAGTCCCGATTCTAAGCCGTTAAGCATGGTGCACTAAACTATCAAGTAGTCATCATATTGAGCTACACAAACGTTCATAACGTCTGCATCTGCTCCTGCAATAAGTCTATCACCTAGCGGTGCATTAAGGACATAATTCTTCTGTGCAGCAATGAGGATAATCCTCAGATCACGGATCTAATCCGCATCATTGCTACTAACATCTTTCAACTTAGTTTTCTCTAGGAACATATCAAAAATAAAACAGGGGAGCTAAACGCGAGCTATTGATCTACAACATAGATATGCTAATACTACCAAGACTAAGTTCATGATAAATTAAAGTTCAATTAATCATATTACTTAAGAACTCCCACTTAGATAGACATCCCTCTAATTATCTAAGTGATCACGTGATCCAAATCAACTAAACATAACCGATCATCACGTGAGATGGAGCAGTTTTCAATGGTGAACATCACTATGTTGATCATATCTACTATATGATTCACGCTCGACCTTTTGGTCTCTAGTGTTCCAAGGCCATATCTACATATGCTAGGCTCGTCAAGTTTAACCCGAGTATTCTGCGTGTGCAAAAACTGGCTTGCACCCGTTGTAGATGGACGTAGCACTACTAGGAAAAGGCCTACTAATGGCGCACCTAATTTGGCCATTAATGGCGCATTAGAGGTGCGCCATTAGTGTCACGCCATTAGTATATTTTACTAATGGCGCACCACTGGTGCGCCATTAGTATCTGGTATACTAATGGCGCACCTCAGATGCGCCATTAGTATATACAACAGTGCGCCATTAGTATGCCTCCCAGGGGGCCATGTATACCCAGGTGCTTTGGCATACTAATGGCGCACAACAACAAGATGCGCCATTAGTAACTTCGGCATACTAATGGCGCACTGTTTAATGATGCGCCATTAGTATCCTTTGGCATACTAATGGCGCACTGTGATGTGATGCGCCATTAGTATGAATATTAGGTTTTTTTATTTTTAAATTTTCTGTTTTTTGCACAGGTTACAAAATGTATAATTGGACAAAATATAGACAGCACACATCAACAACAGATTCATCGAATACAATAGAAGATTAGTCTCTGAATACAATTCATCATATTAGTCTCCGAATACAATTCATCATATTAGTCTCCGAATTGAAAAGACCGAACAAAGATAGAACATTATATTACAAGTCTCGAGACCGCGAGTAGCGAGTTTGTCTTCACATTACAAGTCGATATCGATCATCTAAACTACCATCACATAGAAGAGAGCTGCAGTCATCACGATGAGCATCATCACGATGAAACTCGTCTTCATCCGGTTCCTCCAGCGCTCCCTCCCCTCTCCCACTAGATAGCGGGCGTATCTAGATTCGGCCTCAGCCCTAGTGGTGTACCCTTTGTAACTGTTACCGCTGAATCGGTGAACCTGTCTTCGACACTCCTCCCAGTCGTCGTAGACTCCGGGAACCTTACCCTTGTACACGACATACGACGGCATCGCTATGCAGTAGCCAAATGAAACATTAGTACCAATTCACAGACAATACATAAGCAATATATAAGTATGCAACAGAACGATCGGAAGAGAAAAGCAAGACATTAATAGCATCGATTACATCTAAGTTGAACGACTCTCGAAACCAAAGAGACATACTACAAGTTCATTAAAGTTTAATTACAACATGAGCCAATCGATGTTTCAGAACTAGACACAGCATCACTGCTTTCGACTCAACTCAAGGGACCGGAGCATGGATGAAGCCGCCGTCTATCGTGGGAGTCATGAAATAACGGTCGTTGTCAGCCTGCATTTGTAGCATTGTGTCGATGTCACTGTTGGACAGTTGATTTCTGAGGTAGAACTGCCCCGAGGAACGAAGGACATCTTGATGGATGATTTCTGCAAACTCCGACTGGATGCGAAAGAATTCTTGTCTGATGTCCGCGTCCTGGATTGCCGACACGCTCACGGCCCAATCTTTGAGTTTACTCGGTAGCAGAAGTTGATGCTGGCCCCGTACGATCGCCCGCATGTGATGGATGGTGTAGTAGGCACCCTTCTGACCGCCAAGCGGCTGCTTGACGCAGCAGAACATCGTATTGTGGGAGAACACGTGCTTGTCGTACTTACGAATAGGCCTGGTGAAGGTGCCTCCAGATTTGGCGTAGCTGGGGAGAACATCATCAAGAACCTTCTTGACATTTGTGTAGTCTACGTTCGAATGACGGTCTGGGTCGAAATACATGGCCATGGAATATTTGGGGCTTAGGAGGATGAGCGTGCAATGTGTGTCACTGCAGAAAACACGGAATGTTAAAAGAAAAACGATCGAAATCTAAGAATTCATATGTTACGGGGCGGTTGAGGGGAGGACTTACTCGGGAAAGTAAGGCACGAGGAAGTTATCCTTATCTTGGTTTGCCAGAATGACGCCTTCGAGGTAAGAACTCGCGACTTGCCGGTCCCCAGCGCTGCCCAAGATCTTGGCACGCATGTAGAAGGGGTCGACTATCACGATGTCCGGGGTCTTGTCGCGAATGATCCGCATCTCCATACTTAGCGAAAATAGCCGAACGAAGGTGTAGTGCAGCGGATGAAGGTTCAACATAGCGTGGATGTCATCAAACCGCAGGACGATCGTACCCCCGATGGAGTTATCCACAAAGCCCTTGCCCTTTGGCACCTTGGCCGCGAAAATCGGGTATGCCACATCCTTCTCTCTGAGACGCCGCTTCTCCAAAGAAAGAACACTGTCATGCAGACTCCGCATAGCACCGGTTGCAGCATTGAGCATATTTCTCGGTAGCATCAGCCTACCCGCCACATGCAGCCTCCTCATTAAATCCTCAGGTGAAGGTGGCCCGTCCTGAGCATGGATCGTACTCGGTATCGGCTGGCCCGCACCCTTGTTAGTCTTTCTTTTGCGTGCCTTCTTCTTCTCCTGTAATGGGACCGAGTTCTGCTCACAGACCGCCTTCTTGAGTGCGTTGGGGCTGATAATATTTCGCACCTCACCTATCTGAGGCTCGGTGAAGTCGGCAGCTGGAGGCGTCTCCTGAGAGCTGAACTGCAGACGACGCCTGTTGCAACTTGGCTTCTCCGCGGTACCAGCTAGATCGCGCACGTCTTTTGTTGGGTTGGGTTCTTGAGAAGGAGGCCCCATGAAGTCGCCACCGTACCCATGATCGGCAAAGTACTGATCGACGTTGGCAAATGTATCGTCGTCGTCGTCGTTCTGATCCTGTGCCATATGCATGTTTGGATCCAGTGGCATAGGGATGTCCGGCACCGTTGCGGCGGTCTTGCCATGGGGCCGACTTGGCGCCGGCACGACTGGCGGTGTTGTCTTTGGGGTGGTGTCCCCCGCCCCCAAACGAATCTGGCTCTTCGGCCAAAGCAGGGGCCAGCTCAGGCAGGCGCTGAGGGTCATCACGTCATCATCGTCGGCCCCGACGGGTCGAATCGGAGGTAACAACTCGTCGCAGCCTGGCAGCACCCGAACCAGTTGAACCCTAAACAAGTTGGGTGGCATCTGGGTACCGTGGAACAAGGGGTTGCCCGGTTGAACGATTTTGCCCTTGGCGACATCGACCAACTCGTTGTTCACGAAGTGCAGGAGAGTGCACGGAACGTCGGCGGCGCCCTGCGAAAACATGTAGGGCGTCAGGGATGCCCAGTCAAAGGCAAGGAGATGAAGTCCTCGGCCGAGAGAGGCTTAATTAGTTA
The DNA here is from genome assembly GCF_003073215.2 of Triticum urartu. Taxonomy (NCBI): domain Eukaryota; kingdom Viridiplantae; phylum Streptophyta; class Magnoliopsida; order Poales; family Poaceae; genus Triticum; species Triticum urartu. Next base: position 18,181 of record NW_024112933.1, on the reverse strand, counting down.
CCGTGATGATGGCGTCGAGCTCGGCTAATGTCGAGGCACCGCCAACGGCGGGCGTGCAGTTGACGGAGGGGCCGCTTGCTGCAGAGGTGCCGGCCGGCTACACCCGGGTGCATTAAGCTCCCGTGCCGGCGTCGGAGACACCAATGCCGCCTCCGCCGGAGACACCAATGGCCCCGCCATCGCGTTCTGCGAGTTGCTGGCCGTGAAGCTAGGAATCGGGGGCGGCCCCTGTTGGCCGCCCGCAATCCACGCACTAATCCCCTGGATCAAGGTAGGCACAATGGCGGTGATCGTCGCTCCGAGTTGTTGTTGCACTTGCTCTTGGACAATCTCCGGAATCCGCGCCACCTGTGCCCTGAGTTCTTGAACCTCGCGCGCCTGGCTTTCCGAGCTGGTCTTTTTCTCCTTTCGCCCACCAGTGTTATAGTATGACGACCATTTTGTCGACAAGCCTTTGCCGGCCACACGACCAGCTGACGTCGGCTTACTGAGCTTATCCTTGTTCTTCATTACATTCAACGCCCTATTTAGAGTGGTGTCCCAAGGGTTGCTCTTAGTCGACCCCGCGCTACTGCTTTCAGTCGCCTGCGGAAGGAATGTGAACCATTTAGAAATTTGGCTTCATTAATTAGAATGCAACCATATGGAGCTAATTACGCGGGGGTGTATTCCTTACCAGAACAAGCTCAAGCGCCCTGGTCTTCGGATCCGTGGTAAGCTCCTTTGTTTTCGGGTCCTTCTTGTACCGGGCCCTGACAAAGTTCCTGGTCTGCTTGTCACCGTATTTATCGAAGAGGGGCTGTCGGTGTACTAGAGTAGGGGTACCCTAGTATCCCGAACTTGTGCACGGGCAGTCGCAGCATCCCGCGGCAAGGCTTGCCGGGTGACCGCCAAGGTCCTCCGTGGTTCCTTTGGAGCCATTCAAGGACAAAGTATCCAAGCCAAGGATACAAGACGCCGGCAAGAGGAGCTTGCCGGGAAGGCTAACCAAGGCATCTCAAGGAACTTGCCGCGACACGCCACGCGTCCCGACAAGGCCCGGTGAGCGACAAGCTCCCGGACACGACAAGACAACGACCGCGGCAAGGCGCTTGCCGCGGCAAGCCACCACTCTGTGCCCGCGCTCCAGCACATCCACCAACGTGTCGCTCTGGGACCCTTCCAGGCATACGTGGCGGGAGGCTGTGCAGCCAGCGGTGCGCGGTGGCAAGCGGCACTGACAAGATTGCCATCGTGGCGAGCGGTGGCGTCCCTGACGGTCCCTTTTGCACTATTTAGGCGACGCAGACGGGCATTTAATGCCCTGGTCCCCTGCCGTCAGGGTTAGGTATGATACACTGTAGCAGGTAGCTGTACCAACCGCAACACCTTTCCATTTTTACCCTTGTCTACGTTGCCACCTGTCGGTGACCCCTTGAGCATATAAAAGGAGGCCCATGCGCAACGTAGAGGGGGGGGGGGGAGGAAGAGAACACTCACGCTCGGTCTCGTTAGCTGCTGGGGTGTACTGTAGCACTCCGCGCTCCCGAGCAAGAACTCAATACAAACCACAAAGCAGGAGTAGGGTTTTACGCATCCGTGCGGCCCGAACCTGGGTAAACTGCTCGTGTGCTTCGCCTCGATCCGCTCTTCGTGCGACCCTCGCCCCCGCCGAACCGAAAGGGACTCGGTCCGCCGGTCCCATAGGTGCTCGTGGATTAGTCCCCCGACATCTTTGGCGCGCCAGGTAGGGGTGTCGAGGTTGTGTGAACCAGATCCGGCGTTCACACGAGCTAGATCTTCATCATCTTCATCGACATGCCGCCGAAGAAGAAGGCTTCGGAGGCGGCTGCTCCGTCCGCGCCGAACCCACCACCGCCGGAGCAAACGGCTGATGGGGCAGACGCCGGCGGAAGAACGGGCGTCGACGAGGGAGCTCACGGTGCTGCCAAGTCCAAGGACAAGGCTGCGCTGCCCATCGGCGGCGTAGCCGGCTCCCACAATGACCGGGCGCACTCCAAGACCTCGGCGTCCGTACATGCACCGCACCCATCTCAGGAGGCACGGGACCGGCAGCGTCATGGTACTCACGGTACCATGCGTTTGCTGGACCAAGATCGACCTGGTGGATCTCGGAGTGCTCAAGACCAACATGCACGCCAACATGCTGGCACGAGCGAGGCACAGTCGCCTGGATGGGATACTGCTCCTTCTAACATAGTTAGAAGTCCGAGCATATCCCACTCTTCGCACCGTTCGCCACCGCCACCCGCCACTAGAAGCTTTGGCGCGAGCTCAACTGCTCCTGGACTACCCTCCAACGGCAGACAAGATCGACGACTGGAGGGCCACCATTCAGAGTCTCATCGGCTTCGCCAACGGCGACACTCAACAGCAGCCGAGCACATTGCAGCCGCGACAAGTCAGCCAGGCACGAGCCGGTGGCAACAAGACCGGTGGGGGTGCAACCACTGTGCACTCTCCGCCCCAAAGGCCAAGATCGCCGACTCGCCGGATCCACCTCGATAGCGACTCCACCGCGTCATCAGATCCACGAGCTCGTCGCGATCAGCGCCAAGTTCTTCACGAACGACAGCAAGAAGACGCTCGTACTCGCATCGAGCGCCGAAGAGAAGCGCGACGTCAATTGGACCAGCGCGCTGGGCCCTCTGTCGACATGCATGCGCCAGGGGAACCAGGCGACTTGCCGTACGCGGTAGGTTGCCCTGCGTTTACTCGTGAGCTGCGGCAAGTCCAGTGGCCCAGCACGAAGAATTTCAATCCAGACGTACCAGAGAAGTACGACGGCAAGTCGCATCCGTCGGAGTTCCTCAGCGTCTACACCATCGCGGTGCAGGCTGCCGGAGGGCGGGACGACAAGATCCTTGCCAACTACTTCCCGCTGGTGCTCAAGCCCAACGTCAGGTCCTGGCTCATGCACTTGCCGGACAACTCCATATCCTCCTGGGCAGACCTATGCCATCAGTTTGTCGGTGCCTTTACAGGCAGCCACAAACCTCATGGCTAAGAGAGTGACCTTCATCTGCTCGCCCAGAAGGAAGGAGAGCCCCTGCGCAAGTACATTCAGAGATTCAGCCGTGTAGAGCACAACATCCCAGATGTCCACCCTGCCGCGGTCATCAGCGCGTTCCATCAGAACGTGCGTAACCGCAGGATGCAGGAGGAGATGGCGATGTGCAAGATCAGAGACGTCAGTGAGTTGTATGCCCTGGCCGACAAGTGTGCACGTGTTGAGGAAGGGAGGAAACTCTCCGGAGAGAATACAGGAGCAGGAGGATCTGACAGCGAGGATGCTGCCCCGGCAAAGAAAAACCGGCGGCGGAACAACAGGAAGAAGAAAGGCAAAGATGTGCTAGTCATTGAGCAGTCCGGCAACGAAGGTGGCGCCAAGAAAGCCAAAGCTGGTAGCTCCGGCAAGGAGATTGCCGCATGCACCAACTGCCAGACTGTGGCGGTCGCCGACAAGCAGGACGGCACCGACAAGCAGTACTGCAAGATCCACCGCACCAAGGGCCATGACCTCCAAAGCTGCAAGAAGGTCGAGCAGCTTGTCCAGCAGCAGAAGGCTGAATACGAGTGACGCGACAAGGAGAGGGCCCAAGGAGGCGCTGGAGAATCTGCCAAGAAGCGCGCCGGCCGGGGAGGACGCCGCGGCAAGGCCAAGCAGCGGCAAGGAGACAGACCTCCCCGCGGCCGCGACAAGGATGAAGATGACGACGACGACGAAGACATGGATGGTGTCGAGACCAGTGAGCAGGAGTCCCAGAAAGCCACAGAGGTCTTGTGCGTTGATGGTGGTGCTTCTCTGCATACTTCGCACCGCCAACTCAAGCAGTGGGTGCGGGAAGTCAATGCGGCGGAACCACCTGTCGAGTCACGCAAGCTTCTAAAATGGTCCAGCACGCCTATCATCTTTGATATTGAGGACCACCCTGATCGCACAACTGCGGTCGGGTGCTTGCCGATGTTGGTTTCACCAACTATCCGCAACCTCAAGGTCACTAAGATGCTAGTTGACAGCGGGGCCGGCTTGAACCTGATCTCCTCCGCTGTACTCCAGAAACTCCAGATCCCTGACAGCGAGCTTGAAGAGACCGGCACATTCCAAGGAATCAACCCGGGAAGGAGCAAGCCGAAGGGGAAGGTCACGTTGCCAGTAACATTTGGCGGCGAGGTGAACTTCAGGACTGAGAGGGTCACTTTTGACGTTGCCGATTTTCCATTGCCTTACAATGGGATACTCGGCCGTCCAGCACTCGCCAAGTTCATGGCAGCCTCTCACTACGCATACAACATGCTGAAGATGCCAGGCCCGATAAGCGTCATCTCTGTCCCTGGCGACAAGAAGGATGCTCTTATCTGCGCCGACAAGATCTACCGGGAAGCGGCAGCCGCAACAGATCGCAAGTCACCTGCCGTTGAAGCTCCCGGGGGGAAGAAGAAGACCAAGTCCGGCAAGAGTTCTGATGCCCACTCCGGCAAGTGCACCTCTTCGGAGTGCTGCGCTGCCGTCGAGGACGCACCATCGAGCTCCACCGGCAAGTGTAAGAAGACAATGGCAGCTCCGCCAGAGACCAAGAAGGTGTCCGCCAAGGAGGACGGCACTGGTGGTACCTTCACCATCAGTGCCACTCTCGACCCTAAATAGGAAAGCGCGCTCATTGCTTTCCTGCGGGCGAACGTTCGACGTGTTTGCGTGGCAACCGTCTGACATCCCCGGTGTACCCAGGAAAGTAATTGAGCACCATCTTGCCGTTTGTCCTCATGCGCGGCCCGTCAAGCAGAAGGTCAGGAAGCAAGCAGTGGAGCGCCAAGAATTCATCGCAGAAGAGATCAAGAAGTTGGAAGCAGCAGGCCTTGTCAGAGGAGTGCTCCATCCTATGTGGTTGGCCAATCCTGTAGTCGTGCGCAAGGCGAACGGGAAATGGACACTTTGTATCGACTTTACCGATGTTAACAAAGCTTGTCCCAAAGACCCATTTCCTTTGCCGCGCATTGACCAGATTGTTGACTCCACGGCCGGATGTGACTTGCTTTCATTTCTTGACGCATACTCAGGATACCATCAGATCTTCATGGCAGAAGAGGATGAGGAGAAGACCGCATTCATCACTCCATGTGGCACATACTGTTTCATATGGATGCCTTTCGGTTTAAAAAATGCTGGTTCAACATTTGCAAGGGTAGTCCATGTCGCTCTTGAGCCACAAATACACAGAAATGTGGAAGCCTACATGGATGACATAGTGGTCAAGAGCAAGGACAAGGCAACTCTGATTCAAGATTTAGACGAGACCTTTGCAAATCTGCGCAAGATCAGCCTCAAGCTCAACCCCGAGAAGTGTGTGTTTGGAGTCCCCTCCGGCAAGCTTCTCGGGTTCTTCGTGTCTCAGCGGGGAATCGAAGCCAATTCCGACAAGATCAAGGCCATTGAGCAGATTGAAGCACCAAAGCGCGTCAAGGATGTACAAAGACTTGCCGATTGCATGGCTGCTCTCAGCAGGTTTATCTCTAGGTCTGCTGAGCGCGCCCTGCCGTTTTTCAAAATATTGAAAAACGCAGGTCCAATGAAATGGACTCCGGAAGCGGAGGCTGCGTTGCAAGACTTGAAGAGATACCTGTCCTCCACTCCAACACTTGTCGCACCTAAGCCACAAGAGAAGTTGCTGCTGTATATAGCGGCAACCAATCAAGTGGTTAGTGCTGCGTTAGTAGCAGAGAGGGAGGCAGATGACGAGCCAGCAACCACGGCAGGCGCATCCAGCGACAAGCAGGGGGCTTCCCCGACAAGCTCTGGTCCCGACAAGGATGGATCTGCGCAGACGCGCGAGGAGATACAGAAGAGAATGGTACAGCGCCCAGTTTACTTTGTCAGTTCCCTTCTGCAGGGGGCTAGGTCAAGGTACTCTGGCGTGTAGAAATTGCTTTTCGGCCTTCTCATGGCCTCGAGAAAGCTGCGCCATTACTTCCAAGCACATGAGATCACAGTTGTCACTTGTTTTCCGCTGAAGAGGATACTACAGAATCCAGAAGCGACAGGCAGGATTGTTGAGTGGGCACTGGAACTGTCAAGCTTTGGCCTCAAGTTTGAGAGTACTTCAACTATCCAAAGCAGAGCATTGGCAGAATTCATAGCAGAATGGACGCCAACACCAGATGAAGAAATTCCAGAAACGAGCATCCCTGTCGAGGAAGCAAGCAAAGAGTGGCTGATGTACTTTGATGGTGCCTTTTCGCTGCAAGGCGCCGGCGCTGGCGTGCTGCTTGTCGCACCCACCGGAGAGCACCTCAAGTACATAGTCCAGATGCACTTTCCCAAGGAGCAAGCAACAAACAATACTGCAGAGTATGAAGGCTTGCTTGTCGGTCTCACGATCGCGGCAGACCTTGGGATCAAGAAGCTCATTGTCAGGGGTGACTCGCAGCTTGTCGTCCGCCAAGTGAACAAGAGCTATCAGAGTCCGTTGATGGAAGCCTACATCGACAAAGTGAGAAAGCTAGAAGAGCACTTTGACGGCCTACAGATGGAGCATGTTCCAAGAGCTCAGAACGCCATTGCCGATGGCCTATCAAAGTGCGCCGCACTTAAGTTACCTGTGGAACCAGGGATCTTTGTGCTCAAGCTGACTCAACCGTCTGTAACGCCATCAACTGGACAGAGCAAGAAGAGGAAGTTGATTTTTGGTGACTATTTTCCGGCAGAGCTTCCCGAAGCCGCCGCCAAGAAGGTCCCCAAGATCAACGCCAAGAGCACTGAGAAGCAGTCTGCTCCGGCAAGGCCTAGGGTTTGTTCCGTCGAAGCAGAAGCTCCCGACAAGTTTTGCTCCGGCAAGCTTGCCGGGGAACGTCAAGCTCCGGCAGAGCCGCAGGTTCTCGCCGTAGAAGCGGATGTTCCCGCAGCAGCAGATTTGCCTTTAGTCCTTGTTGTCGAGCCACAAGCTCCAGCATGGACACAACAGATTGTCCGTTTCCTTCAGACAGGAGAACTTCCCGAAGAGCAAGAAGAAGCGGAAAGAGTAGCCCGGCAGTCAAGTATGTACCAGTTTGTCGACAACACACTGTACAGAAGAAGACTCAACGGTGTGAAATTGAAGTGTATTCACCGGGAAGACAGACAAAAGCTGTTGGCAGAGATACATGGAGGCATATGTGGTCACCACATTGGCGCAAGAGCACTTGCCGGCAAAGCATTCCGGCAAGGCTTCTTTTGGCCGACAGCCCTCCAGGATGCAACTGCACAAGTAACCAAGTGTGAAGCGTGCCAGTTCCATTCCAAGCAGATACACCAACCAACGCAAGCTCTCCAGACGATCCCTTTATCCTGGCCATTTTCGGTCTGGGGGCTCGACATCCTCGGCCCCTTTCCCCGAGCAGTCGGGGGCTTTGAGTACTTGTACGTTGCAATCGACAAGTTCACAAAGTGGCCGGAAGAGGAAGCAGTGAGGAAGGTGACAGCATAGTCAGCAGTCAAGTTCTTCAGGTCGATTGTTTTCCGCTTCGGGATCCCTAACAGGATAATCAACGACAACGGTACGCAATTCGCGAGTCGCACCTTCATGCAGTACGTCCAAGATCTTGGCGCCAAGGTCTGCTTCGCTTCTGTTGCTCACTCCGAGAAGCAACGGAAGCGGAGAGGGCAAATGCTGAAGTGCTGCGTGGGCTCAGACCAGGACTTTCGACAGGCTGCACAAGTGCAGAAGAAACTGGATCGAGGAGCTGCCGGTGGTTCTTTGGTCGATCAGGACGACGCCAAATCGAGCCACTAGCCAGACACCTTTCGCTCTAGTCTATGGAGCAGAGGCAGTTCTCCCCACGGAACTCGTATACGGGTCACCTCGAGTGCTCGCTTATGATGAGCTTGAGCAAGAGCAGCTGCGACAAGATGACGCGCTACTCCTTGAGGAAGACCGTCTTCAGGCTGCTGTACGAGCTGCTCGCTACCAGCAAGCTTTGCGCCGCTACCATAGCCGCAAAGTTAACGCCAGAAGTCTCGAGGAAGGCGACCTTGTTCTTCGGCGTGTTCAGTCCGCCAAGAATTCCAACAAGTTGACGCCGAAGTGGGAAGGCCCTTACCGGGTGAAACGAGTCACTAGGCCTGGCGCTGTCCGCCTTGAGACCGAAGATAGCATTCCGGTGAGCAATTCCTGGAACATTGAGCATCTTCGTAAGTTTTACCCGTAAGGCGCGGTTGCCGGAACCTGTTCCGGCAACCACCTTTTGTACAAGTCTTGCCGCTGTTGCATGTAATCCTTTGTACAAAGCCGGGCGCAGACCCCGTGCATAAGTAAAGCTCATATGCTCCGCACATCTTGTCAATTTCATGCTTTCTATTTTTTGCATATGTGATCTGACACTTTGTGCAGCACCTACTCCCCGGTAAGCAATAACGAGCCGTAAGGCTCCATATCTTTATTTTCTCCTCTTTCTTTTTTCTCAAGGAAAGGAAGGTTCCCTCGCCCACAAGTTTGCCGGGGGGGAAAGGAGAAGATAATGGTATGGACCAGGCGTCGTTCAAGAAAGTTTCGCCTTACCGGGAAGCAAACAACAGAAAAGCTAAGTTGCCAAAGTTTGAGCAATCAGATTTTTAAATTTTTAAGTTATCTCCCTTGAACGACCGCACTTTGTATGGAAAACCTGTGCGCGGAGGAACCAACTCGTAGCTAGTTGCGCCCTTACTTTGTTTCGAGTCCGCTCAACAACTTAAGTGAGCTGCGACTAGTTGCGACAAGGTTTCTTGTCGGTAGCGGCACCGCCAGCAGGCTGCTGACGTCCCGCACTCAGCGCTCGCGGCTAAGGTGCCTGCACCGGCAAGTTCCCTAAAAGCGTAGGGCAAAAACATACAAAGGGAGGAATCAAGTAAAGGGAATAACATTGCAATCATTACCGAATAGAGTTATATTACAAGGTAGCTTGTCGCGGCTCTAACAGATTGTTCTCATAACATGACCAGCAGCGACAAGAAAAGAAGAAAACGGGCGGCCTAGTCTACGCGATCGCCCTCAATCCTCTTGATCCCGCTCACCTTGTCCACAATGGGTGCGACAAGGGTCTTGAGCGCCTCCAGATCAGCATCCGGCGGCAGGGTCTTGAGGACGTTGGTGAGGTTGAGGCCCGGGTTGCGGAAGGCCACCTTCACCAACACCTTTTGAAGAGCTCCCGCGCAGATCTTGCGCGACTCGTCGGCCAGCTGCTTTGGGATCTTCTCCCGGAGCCGCTGGAGGGCCGTCGCCACGCCTTTGAAGAACAAGGTGAGCTTGGCGCTGGGTTGGAGGTTCTCATCAGAGGGATACCCGAGATCCTCCACCCCCAGCTGCGCCAGCTCCCTGTCGATATCTGCGGCAACATTCACGAGACCCTCCGTCCAGTGCTCCACATTCTCCCTAAAAGCATTCTGGGCGGCGGCAGCACTCGCCAGCAGCGCCTTGTCGGCCTTGATCTCCTCCTTCAAGGCCACCTCCTGCTCCTGGCGCCGTCCAGCGTCTTGGTCAAAGTGGTCAGCTTCAACTCAAGATCTGCGTTGGATTCCTTGGCGGCGCTAAGCTCTTTGCCCTTCTCGGCGAGACGAACCTGCAGCTCTGATTTGCTGTGGGTGTCCTTCTCCCGCTCACGCTTGAGCGCGGCAAGCTCTTCACCGCTCGCCTTCAGATCGGCCTCCAACTGCGCCACCTTCGTCTCCAGCTCCTCCTTGGCGGCCTCGGCAACTGCGGCAGCATCCTCTGCTTGCTTAAGGGCTCCGCCAAATTTTTGCTCACGCGCGGCAAGCTCCTCCTCGTGGCTGTCGAGGTTAACTTTCCGCTGCACCAGCTCGCCCTCCTGCGCAGATAGCTTTTCAGTGGCAAGCCGCTGTTGCTCTTCGACTTCGGCCTTCTCGAGGAGGAAGGCCTTCTGCTCTTCCCGGCGAGTTGCTCCCGCTCCTCTGCCAGGACCGGAGAGCTTCCTGGTTGAGAAGCTCCTACCCACGCTTCTCGATGTCCGCTCCCGCTTCGCGACAAGCGCCTCGCGGGATTCCAGCTTGGCTTGCCGCGTGCGGTAGAGCGACACCAGCTTCCGCAGCAGTCGCTCCTCCTCAGGCTCGCTGCTGCTGCTCGGCGCGTCAACCAGCGTCAGCCCAGCAGAGGCGAGCACCTCCCCGTCGAAGATCTCCCCCTCGACCGGCGCCCTGGAGCTTGACGCCTAGGGAAGGTTGATGAAGACGTCGTCGCCGGCCTTCAAGTAGACGCCTGGCTGGGGCTCTTCGGAGCCTGGCGCTGCGGCAGCGGCGGACGGGTCGGCGGTCGACGTAGCGCCTGGCGCTCCTGCGGCCTCAGGGCCGTCAGTGCGATCGCCAGACCCCTCGCCAGCTGCTGCGGCGGCAGCTTTGGCGGCCTCGTCGCCGGCGGGATCATCAGCGCCGGCTGCTTCTTCAGTGGCAGCGGCGTCGTCGGCAGCAACCTCGGTCTCCATCGGCTCCGCAGCAGATGGGTCTGATGGCCGGAAAAGTGAGAAAAGTCAAGCAAATACCCAAAAAGAAGAAGAACCCAAGGGAAGCTTTGAAGAGAAGATTACCTGTACTGGGTTCGGCAGTCGTAGTCTCCGCCGCCGGGGGGACGCTGGTGCTGTCCCTTGCCGGAGAACTCTCCCTTGCCGGAGGACTCTCCCTTGGCATTTCGGGGGCGGCCTCCGGGCGCTCCTGGTGGGGCTGCTCTGCTCCTACACAAACCAACAGTCAGATGTCAGCAAAGAAAGAGTATCCATGCGCGCCTAACAGCGGAAAGCGAACCATATACTTACGCTGGGGGCTGCTCTGGAGAACAGTTGCCGGGTCCGGCAAGGTTGTCTCGGACGCACCCCCTGCTGTCGCGGTGGGTTCGTCCTCGATGACAATCACCGGGACCTTGGCTCTCTTCGCTGCTCTCTGGGCCAGAGTCCTAAAAAGGAATAAGTTCAGAGTAAAGCAAATGAGATACAAGACAAAACAGCAAGAATTGAAGAACTACAAGTACAACAAGAGAATCTTACTCTTCTTCTTCCTCGTCGGAGCTGAACGCGGAGAAGTCGAAGTCCGGCTCACGTCCGGCGCGAGGAGGCGGAGGAGTAGTTTCCCTTGGCCGCTTGGCGGGAACAGTGGCGGTGGTCTGAGACGACCCCGCTCCGGCTGCCGCCGCGGCGTGAGAAGCGGCAGGAGCAGAAGCGGTGGTCCGGGTGGACCCCGCTCCAGTTGCCGCAGCAGCGTGAGGTGCTCCCGCGGCAACAGTGCTTGCCGCGGTGGAGCGTGTCGCAGGCGCGGCGACTGTTGACTCGCCTGCCGCCCCGCTACGTCCCGGCCTTGCGGAGACGCCTTCTTGGTGGGGATGGAGGTCTGCTTGCGGCGAGCTGCCTGAAGATGAGGAGGAAGAGGAGTTGATCTCCAGCGAGCGCTCGTATCCTCGGCGGGCTCGCTCGACTCGACGTCATGCCCGGCAAGCTCTTTCTCGCCGACGAGCTCCTCTCGCTCGGCACGGCTTGCCGCCTCTGCTGCCTCTGCCTCCTCCACGTGAATCCAAATTCGCCCGCGGCTGCGGCTGCCGCCGCCTCTTCCAGCCTAGTGGCGATGCGTGTCATCTCCGCATCGGTGGTGTCGCGGGTGAGGCTATTCTTTTCGGAGCGGACCGGCACTTCTACCAAGCCGTCAAAGAACTCCTGCACGACGTCGTCTGCAGGCTCTTGCCAAGTTGGGACAATTCCATGCGAATCGCACAGCGGCATCATTGCACGGATGCGGTCGAGCGCGGAGTTGTTGCACAGCGGAACGACACCCTTCGGCAACCTGAACACTTCGGGATGTTGAGGGTCGTACTTGAACAGCTCCTGGAGCATCGCGTTAAGCTCCAGAACAGTGAAGTTGAAGTTGAGGCCCGGACGCAGCCTCATGATATCCGCCGCATTCTTGAATTCCCAGGCGGGTCTCCTCCTCGTTCCTGCAGGGGGGCGATGCGGCGGCGAAGAAAATCTGCGCCAACAGCGCCTACAGTGAGCCCGGCAAGCCTGAGGCGTTGGATCCGGGTGACGGCAATCTTCAGCCTATCGTCTTCCGGGGCCACGTCACTCCAATCGCTGCCGCGTGCTACTGGGGCTTGGCGCCGGGCGGTAAACGGCTGCGGGTTCTCCTCGACAATCCAGCACCAGTCTGCTCTCCATTCCTCCCACTTGCCGCGGAACTCTCCCTCCAGATAAGTGTCCTTCTTGCCGGCCCTCGAGATCCAGGCGATTCCGCCGGATAAAGGCTCTCCTCTCTCTACTCGGGGCATAAAGAAGTGGCGAAAAGGGGCTACATTGGGATGGACTCCGACAAAGTTTTCGCAGAGATGTGCGAGTCAAGGAGGCGGAACCCGTAGGTGTTCATAATATCGCAGAAAAACTCAGAGAAAGGCGGGCAGAGCCCGCAGTAGAAGAACAAGGCGAAGAAAGGATATCCATTTGGAGCCATTTTCCAAGCGGCGGCTGGAAGTACCTTCGTGCGCGGATGCGCTCGCGTCTCCGTCGACCAGAAGAGGTAGTAATTCTCCCTCAGCTCCCTCGCGGCGAGCTTGGGGGGGAGATTCGACTTCACCAACCTTCCCCTTGTCGGCTCTCGGAGCCATGGCGGAAGTGGTGGAGGAGGTCGACGGCGTTGGTGGTGCTGGTGGCGATGGGGGGCGGGGCGCTGCTCTCTTTCAGCTTTGGGAAGACGAGGGAGCGGCGGAGGTTTCCGAGATTGGAGTAGCAACCGGCGAATGGGCGAACTACCCCTGTTTCCCATGCTTATAAAGAGGGAGGGGGCGGACGTTCCGCCTTTCCGAATAAAGAAACCACCCACGATCTCTCCCACGACGCCGCATTCAACGCGTGCCGTTCGGGGAGGGCGCGGTGGATACGGGGAGAGATACGGCGTAACCCAGGCCGCGCGTGCCCGTGCCCTGTTTTGGGCCTGGCCCAACAGCGCTCGGCACCGTGTATGGCCCAGGCCCGGGGGCTCCTGTCGGTGGTACTAGAGTAGGGGTACCCTAGTATCCCGAACTTGTGCACGGGCAGTCGCACGCATCCCGCGGCAAGGCTTGCCGGGTGACCGCCAGGTTCCTCCGTGTTCCTTTGGAGCCATTCAAGGACAAAGTATCCAAGCCAAGGAGACAAGACCCCGGCAAGAGGAGCTTGCCAGGAAGGCCAACCAAGGCATCTCAAGGAACTTACTGGGACGCGCCACGCGTCCCGGCAAGGCCTGGTGAGCGACAAGCTCCCGGACGTGACAAGACAACGACCGCGGCAAGGCACTTGCCGCGGCAAGCCACCACTCTGTATCCGCGCTCCAGCACATCCACCAACGTGTCGCTCTGGGACCCTTCCAGGCGTACGTGGCGGGAGGCTGTGCAGCCAGCGGTGCGCGGTGGCAAGCGGCGCTGACAAGATTGCCATCGTGGTGAGCGGTGGCGTCCCCCTGACGGTCCCTTTTGCACTATTTAGGCGACGTAGATGGCATTTTAATTGCCCGGCGTCCCCTACCCGTCCGGGTTAGGTATGATACAATGTAGCAGTAGCTGTACCAACGCAACCACCTTTCCATTTTTACCCTTGTCTACGTTGCCACCTGTCGGGTGACCCCTTGAGCATATAAAAGGAGCCCATGCGCAACGCTAGAGGGGGGGGGAGGAAGAGAACACTCACGCTCGGTCTCGTTAGCTGCTGGGGTGTACTGTAGCACTCCGCGCTCCCGAGCAAGAACTCAATACAAACCACAAAGCAGGAGTAGGGTTTACGCATCCGTGCGGCCCGAACCTGGGTAAACTGCTCGTGTGCTTCACCTCGATCCGCTCTTCGTGCGACCCTCGCCCCCGCCGAACCGAAAGGGACTCGGTCCGCCGGTCCCATAGGTGCTCGTGGATTAGTCCCCCGACACTTCTGCTTCTTCAGGCTCCTCGCAGTGGCGATAAGCCTTCTATGGAGGTTCTCTTGTTCCAAGTGCCTTTCCGGGATGATGTGTGCATCATCGTCCGGACTGTTCTCCTCTCCGGAGATAGGTTGATGAGCTTTACCCTCGGCGTCGCCGTGATCGGACAGCGGCTCTGTACTATGTTCGCCGTCCGCTGGATCATCCTGCTCCATCGCTTGGTCCATGTGGTCGTCGTTTCCTTTGGAGTCGACCGAGGTAATATTCTTTCCTGCATTGTTATCGCTGTTTTTGCTGAGGCGGGATTTGGAGCGGCGCCTACGTCGTCGCTTTGGTTGCTTCTCGAGGGGACTATCCTTCGCTCCATCCTCCCGTTCCTCGTTGTTGTTTTCTTTGGGTGTATCCATCATGTATATATCATGTGATGAAGTGGCTGTCCAGCGCCCTATGGGAGGTGGTTCATGTTTCTCTCTCGCATCGTCGTCCATACCGTCCATGTCTTCGGAGTCGAAATCAAGCATGTCGGTTAAGTCATCGACAGTGGCTATTAAGTGGGTGGTGGGTGGGTTACGAATTCCAACGTCGTCCGTTTCCCACTCGAGCTGGACATAGTTCGGCCGAGGGTCTCCTGACAAAGAGAGAGACCTCAATGAGTCTAGCATATCGCCCAAGGGCGAGTGTCGTTGTCAAAACCGGCGGATCTCGGGTAGTGGGTCCCGAACTGTGCATCTAGGCTGGATGGTAACAGGAGGCAGGGAACACGATGTTTTACCCAGGTTCGGGCCCTCTTGATGGAGGTAAAACCCTACGTCCTGCTTGATTAATATTGATGATATGGGTAGTACAAGAGTAGATCTACCACGAGATCAAGGAGGCTAAACCCTAGAAGCTAGCCTATGGTATGATTGTTGTATATGGAGTTGATTGCCTACGGACTACAACCCTCCGGTTTATATAGACACCGGATAGGGTTAGGGTTACACAGAGTTGGTTACAATGGTAGGAGATCTTGAATATCCGCATCGCCAAGCTTGCCTTCCACGCCAAGGAAAGTCCCATCCGGACACGGGACGAAGTCTTCAATCTTGTATCTTCATAGTCCAGGAGTCCGGCTGAAGGTATAGTCCGGCTACCCGAACACCCCCTAATCCAGGACTCCCTCAGTAGCCCCTGAACCAGGCTTCAATGATGACGAGTCCGGCACGCAAATTGTCTTCGGCATTGCAAGGCGGGTTCCTCCTTCAAGTCCTTCATAGAAGCTTGTAAACACCAAGAGTAATGTCCGGCTCTGCAAAATAAGCTTCCACATATTGCCATAGAGAGAATAATATTAACACAAATCAAATCTGCCAACGTATTCCGCAGTGTGTCATCACACTATGGCCAAGTCCTTTCACTCGAATCGTTTTCACTTTTCCACCTCAGATGTTTTGCGAGGCGGTTTCCTTTGGCACCATCTTGTCAAAGCAGAGATCGTGTACCCCCTTTACGGGTTCATCAATACGACGTGGGTAACCCAACCGCCGCCATTTATCACGGCGCTTGGGGAGGCAAGCGAGTTTTTACTAGGCTGAGTGGGGACGCACAACCGCATCCGCTCATATAAGGGGATAGGATCCACCTTTTTACCTACGCCTTCTTCCTCCTTGCCTATCCATCTCCTGCGCGCTCGAGCTCCAGCGCCCAAGCCCGCACTTCCCACCTCAACCTTCTCCAGCAATGTCCGGAGCGGGAGGCAAGTGGATGGTCTCCTCCGCTACGGAGGGCCAAGTCAAGAAGCTAAGGAAGGCCGGATACCTGTCCACTAAGGACATCGCGCACCGGCTTCCCGAAAAGGGGCAGCTTCTCCCCACCCCAAGGCCCCATGAGAGGGTAGTATTTCTTCCCCACTCCTCCGTGGACTGGGTTTTCCACTCCACCCATTTGTCCGGGGGCTCATTGTCTAGCTACGGCCCTGGATTTCCACGATCTGGCCCCGAACTTCAATCCTCAACATCTCGGCGTTTATCGTTCGTGTGCGAGGCCTTTCTCCGCATCCGCCCTCATTTCGGCCTCTGGCTCAAGACCTTCAACGTCAAGCCCAAGGTGGTGCACGGCACCCAGGCGGAGTGCGGAGGCGCCATGGCGGGCAAGATGTCCAACGTCCTATGGTTCGAGGGCTCTTTTGTGGAGACCCTAAAGGGATGGCAATCCGGGTGGTTTTACATCACCGAGCCGTGCGATCCGAAATGGACCGCAGCCCCCGAGTTCCGATCTGGACCCCCCACGCGGCTTGTGTCCTGGAAAGAGATGGGCCTGTCGTGGGGTGACGAAAAAGAGGTGACCGGATTGCAAACATTCATCCAGTCCCTGGTGAACAAGCCAATCCGGCTTGTTAATGTAATCTAGGTTATGCTTGTCCGCCGGATCCTCCCGTGCCAACAACGGAATTTTAATCTGTGGGAGTTCGACCCGGCGCAGCATCAAACCCTCAGCAGGCTCTTCGACACGACGTACGAAGATGCCTGGAAGTGCTATTCAAGGGCGCCGAGGCTCCCGCATCCGCTTCCGAGGACCGCGGATACAGCTCGCAGCGTCACGCTAGCGAGGTAATGCCTATCTTCACCTTTTACAGGATGTTAAGCTTTTTTCATAGTTTGACTCTATGCGGGATCTAAACTCCCTTACCTTTGACAGGCTTGGCGGGCGATCCGGACCGATTAACTGTCCGGCTCCGCTGCCCGAAGACCCAGCCCCAGCTCTACTAGTGAAGCTGCTGGTTCCGGCGCCTTATGTGGTGCCGGAGAAGAAGGCCAAGAAGAAGAAGACCACGGGGACTCGAAAGAGTGCCCGCAACATGGTGGTGTCGGACTCGTCATCTGACGAGTCCGAGACGCCCTCCTCCCGCGAAAACGAGGAGGAGGAAGAAGAAAACTCTCCCCCCCAGCGGAGGGAGGAGAGAAGAGGAAGGCCGCCCCAACGGGGGAGGCCGAGGGGTCTAGGAAAAGGAAGACCCCTCCGCCGGACTACGCCCCCAACGCCGAAGAGGGCAAAGAGGAGTGGCCAAACAGGGCCAAGCGTCCGGCGAAATCGTAAGTTCGGATATCAGAATAACTCATGATGTTCCTTTGTTGCACAGCTTTCCCTAATGTCGAATGTAATTATGCAGTCCGCCCCGGGCCGAATTCGACGAATCGTCGGGCGGCTCCCTGGACTCATCGGACGTGAACTCAGTTCCGCCCGCTGTCTCCCCCCGCACACTGCAGACGACGCCGAAGTGGCGTCGCGACAAGCTCCGGGGCAGGAGGAGGTGGTCCCGGAGGAGCCGCAAGGCAACCTCCCGGACTCCAGGAGTGAAGGGGATAAGGCCCCCAGGGCTCAAGTCCGGCTTTGTGCCGGACACCACGCCAGAATCTTCAACAGTTCTGGACCGCGGTAGGCGAACTACTTCCAAGAGGAGCAAGCCTTCCGAGCCGGCAACCTCCGTCCAACCGGAGGTGCCGGACAATCTGCTTGAGGTGCTTGACGGCGCCTCCATTGACGAGGAGCACCGTACTATTATGAGTACGGTGATCCAAAAGGTTCAGTCCGCCAAGAGCGGACTGACTGAAGCTTGCGCTAGCCTTCTAACAGGCTTTGAGGTAAGTAAAAATATATAAAAATAGTACGGCATAGACAGTAGCCCCTGATGCTCTGTTTGGCGTTCAGAAAAAAAAGGCGAATAGAGGATCTAGTAAATTTCGCAGGAGTCTAACAATAAAGAGTCAATATGCGTGTGCAGGCTTCGCTGCTATCCACCGCCGCACTGACTGCGGAGGTGGGTGTCCTGAAATAGGACCTCAAGCGGACCGAGCAAGAGCTCGGCCTTGCCAAGCGGCAGCTCGAGGAAAAAGAAGGTAGGAAATACCTTACAGAAAAGTGCCTATAGAGAGGCGTGATTGCAAAAAATAACAGGATTGCACTGCTTATTATAGGGTCCACCACTGAGGTGGCGACCCTCAAGCAGGCGCTGTCCGAGGCCGAAAAGAAAACGGCCGCGGAGCGCACCGAGCGAGAGAAACTCAGGGCTCAGGTCGGCAAGGTGCAGCAAGAGCTTCAGGCTCTCATGAAAAAACATGAGAGTTTGGAGCTTGAGTCAAAGACCCAAGCGTCCGAGCTCGCGACGGCCCTTGAGACTGCCAAGTCTGCCAAGGCCGAAGCCCAAAAGGCCCTCCAAGAGTTGGAGGAGATGAAAGAAGATAGCAGCGGGTAAGGCATTCTTTATGCAAAGCAGAAATATAAAAGTAAACTACTTGTTACTTACCCGAATCCGGAGTTCTCCAG
>NW_024112932.1:0-9562 GCF_003073215.2 Triticum urartu | reverse complement strand
GTCACTCCGTATGACGGAGAGGTATCACTGGGCCCACTCGGTAATGCATCATCATAATGAGCTCAAAGTGACCAAGTGTCTGGTCACGGGATCATGCATTACGGTACGAGTAAAGTGACTTGCCGGTAACGAGATTGAACGAGGTATTGGGATACCGACGATCGAATCTCGGGCAAGTAACGTACCGATTGACAAAGGGAATTGTATACGGGGTTGCTTGAATCCTCGACATCGTGGTTCATCCGATGAGATCATCGAGGAGCATGTGGGAGCCAACATGGGTATCCAGATCCCGCTGTTGGTTATTGACCGGAGAGCCATCTCGGTCATGTCTACATGTCTCCCGAACCCGTAGGGTCTACACACTTAAGGTTCGGTGACGCTAGGGTTGTTGAGATATGAATATGCAGTAACCCGAAAGTTGTTCGGAGTCCGGATGAGATCCTGGACGTCACGAGGAGTTCCGGAATGGTCCGGAGGTGAAGAATTATATATAGGAAGTGCAGTTTCGGCCATCGGGAGAGTTTCGGGGTCACCGGTATTGTACCGGGACCACCGGAAGGGTCCCGGGGGTCCACCGGGTGGGGCCACCCATCCCGGAGGGCCCCATGGGCCAAAGTGGGGAGGGGAACCAGCCCATAGTGGGCTGGTGCGCCTAGGCCCACCCCATGCGCCTAGGGTTGGAACCCTAGGGTGGGGGGGCGCCCCACCTTGCCTTGGGGGCTACTCCACCCTGCGCCGCCCCCCTAGGAGATCCCATCTCCTAGGGCCGGCGCCCCCCTAGGGGAGCCTATATAAAGGGGGGGGGGGAGGGGCAGCACACCTTGAGTCTTGGCGCCTCCCTCTCCCCTGCTACACCTCTCCCTCTCGAGTAGAACGGCGAAGCCCTGCTGCGGTGACCCCTGCATCCACCACCACGCCGTCGTGCTGCTGGATCTTCATCAACCTCTCCTTCCCCCTTGCTGGATCAAGAAGGAGGAGACGTCACGCTGACCGTACGTGTGTTGAACGCGGAGGTGCCGTCCGTTCGGCGCTAGGATCTCCGGTGATTTGGATCACGTCGAGTACGACTTCCTCATCCCCGTTCTTTGAACGCTTCCGCGCGTGATCTACAAAGGTATGTAGATGCAATCCAATCACTCGTTGCTAGATGAACTCATAGATGGATCTTGGTGAACTGTAGGAATTTTTGTTTTCTGCACGTTCCCCAACAGGTACGATTACGACGTTCGGACACACCATTACGCTGTGGTGTTCCGGGTGGCGTGAGTTGCGAAACTATTCCGCATTGTTTCAAATGTAGACCAAACTCGTAACTCAAATATTCTCCTCCACGATCAGATCGTAGAAACTTTATTTTCTTGTTACGATGATTTTCAACTTCACTCTGAAATTCTTTGAACTTTTCAAATGTTTCAGATTTTATGTTTCATTAAGTAGATATACCCATATCTGCTTAAATCATCTGTGAAGGTGAGAAAATAACGATATCCGCCACGAGCCTCAATACTTCATCGGACCACATACATCTGTATGTATGATTTCCAACGAATCTGTTGCTCTCTCCATAGTACCAGAGAATGGCGTTTTAGTCATCTTGCCCATGAGGCACGGTTCGCAAGTACCAAGTGATTCATAATCAAGTGGTTCCAAAAGTCCATCAGTATGGAGTTTCTTCATGCGCTTTACACCGATATGACCTAAACGGCAGTGCCACAAATAAGTTGCACTATCATTATCAACTCTGCATCTTTTGGCTTCAACATTATGAATATGTGTATCACTACTATCGAGATTCATCAAAAATAGACCACTCTTCAAGGGTGCATGACCATAAAAGATATTACTCATATAAATAGAACAACCATTATTCTCTGATTTAAATGAATAACCGTCTCGCATCAAACAAGATCCAGATATAATGTTCATGCTCAACGTTGGCACCAAATAACAATTATTTAGGTCTAATACTAATCCCGAAGGTAGATGTAGAGGTAGCGTGCCGACTACGATCAACATCGACTTTGGAACCATTTCCCACGCGCATCGTCACCTTGTCCTTCCAGTGTTCGCTTAATCCGTAGTCCCTGTTTCGAGTTGCAAATATTAGCAACAGAACCAGTATCAAATACCCAGGTGCTACTGCGAGCTCTAGTAAGGTACACATCAATAACATGTATATCACATATACCTTTGTTCACCTTGCCATCCTTCTTATCCGCCAAATACTTGGGGCAGTTCCGCTTCCAGTGTCCAGTCTGCTTGCAGTAGAAGCACTCAGTTTCAGGCTTAGGTCCAGATTTGGGTTTCTTCTCCTGAGCAGCAACTTGTTTGCTGTTCTTCTTGAAGTTCCCCTTCTTCTTCCCTTTGCCCTTTTTCTTGAAACTGGCGGTCTTATTGACCATCAACACTTGATGCTCCTTCTTGATTTCTACCTCCGCAGCCTTTAGCATTGCGAAGAGCTCGGGAATCGTCTTATCCATCCCTTGCATGTTATAGTTCATCACGAAGCTCTTGTAGCTTGGTGGCAGTGATTGAAGAACTCTGTCAATGACACTATCAACAGGAA
Source organism: Triticum urartu (assembly GCF_003073215.2). NCBI lineage: Eukaryota > Viridiplantae > Streptophyta > Magnoliopsida > Poales > Poaceae > Triticum > Triticum urartu. The sequence continues at coordinate 6,993 of NW_024112932.1, read as the reverse complement.
GATTAACTCCCAGTTGAGTCAAGTGATTATGATACCCAGACATTTTGAGTATATGTTCACTGACAGAACTATTCTCCTCCATCTTGCAGCTATAGAACTTATTGGAGACTTCATATCTCTCAATCCGGGCATTTGCTTGAAATATTAACTTCAACTCCTGGAACATCTCATATGCTCCATGACGTTCAAAACGTCGTTGAACCCGGTTCTAAGCCGTAAAGCATGGCACACTGAACTATCGAGTAGTCATCGCTTTGCTCTGCCAGACGTTCATAACATCTGGTGTTGCTGCAGCAGGCCTGGCACTAGCGGTGCTTCCAGGACGTAATTCTTCTATGCAGCAATGAGGATAATCCTCAAGTTACGGACCCAGTCCGTGTAATTGCTACCATCACCTTTCAACTTTGCTTTCTCAAGGAACGCACTAAAATTCAACGGAACAATAGCTTGGGCCATCTATCTACAATCGACATAGACAAGCAAAATACTATCAGGTACTAAGTTCATGATAAATTTAAGTTCAATTAATCATATTACTTAAGAACTCCCACTTAGAAAGACATCCCTCTAATATTCTAAGTGATCACGTGATCCAAATCAACTAAACCATAACCGATCATCACGTGAAATGGAGTAGTTTCAATGGTGAACATCATATGTTGATCATATCTACTATATGATTCACGCTCGACCTTTCGGTCTCAGTGTTCCGAGGCCATATCTGCATATGCTAGGCTCGTCAAGTTTAACCTGAGTATTCTGCGTGTGCAAAACTGGCTTGCACCCGTTGTAGATGGACGTAGAGCTTATCACACCCGATCATCACGTGGTGTCTGGGCACGACGAACTTTGGCAACGGTGCATACTCAGGGAGAACACTTTTATCTTGAAATTTAGTGAGAGATCATCTTATAATGCTACCGTCAATCAAAGCAAGATAAGATGCATAAAAGATAAACATCACATGCAATCAATATAAGTGATATGATATGGCCATCATCATCTTGTGCTTGTGATCTCCATCTCCGAAGCACCGTCATGATCACCATCGTCACCGGCGCGACACCTTGATCTCCATCGTAGCATCGTTGTCGTCTCGCCAATCTTATGCTTCCACGACTATCGCTGCTTAGTGATAAAGTAAAGCATTACAGGCGATTGCATTGCATACAATAAAGCGACAACCATATGGCTCCTGCCAGTTGCCGATAACTCGGTTACAAAACATGATCACCATACAATAAATTAGCATCATGTCTTGACCATATCACATCACAACATGCCCTGCAAAAACAAGTTAGACGTCCTCTACTTTGTTGTTGCAAGTTTTACGTGGCTGCTACGGGCTTAGCAAGAACGTTCTTACCTACGCATCAAAACCACAACGATAGTTTGTCAAGTTGGTGCTGTTTTAACCTTCGCAAGGACCGGGCGTAGCCACACGTTCAACTAAAGTTGGAGAAACTAACACCCGCCAGCCACCTGCAAAGCACGTCGGTAGAACCAGTCTCGCGTAAGCGTACGCGTAATGTCGGTCCGGGCCGCTTCATCCAACAATACCGCCGAACCAAAGTATGACATGCTGGTAAGCAGTATGACTTATATCGCCACAACTCACTTGTGTTCTACTCGTGCATATAACATCAACGCATAAAACCTAGGCTCGGATGCCACTGTTGGGGAACGTAGTAATTTCAAAAAATTCCTACGCACACGCAAGATCATGGTGATGCATAGCAACGAGAGGGGAGAGTGTTGTCTACGTACCCTCGTAGACCGTTCGCGGAAGCGTTATATCAACGCGGTTGATGTAGTCGTACGTCTTCACGTCCGACCGATCCAAGTACCGAAAGCACGGCACCTCCGAGTTCTGCACACGTTCGGCTCGGTGACGTCCTCGCCTTCTCGATCCAGCAAGAGGGGCGAAGTAGTAGATGAAGTTCCGGCAGCACGACGGCGTGGTGACGGTTGGTGAAGAACAATCTCCGCAGGGCTTCGCCTAAGCACTACGAAAACTATGACGGAGGATAAACTAGAGGGGACGGGGTAGCCGGCACACGGCTTGGTGTTTCTTGATGTGTCTTGGGTGCTAGCCCTACCCCTCTATTTATATGTTGAGCCTTGGGGTCGAAACTTGGAGTAAAAGCCTCCACAAAGTCGGTTTCACCCGAAAGGCAAGAGTCCTTCTCGGACTCCAGGGCCAGACGCCAGGGTTCCCGGCGTCTGGACCCAGACGCCAGGGACCCTGGCGTCTGGCCCCTGGACTCCGCAAAACTTCCTTTTGCGCTTTCCAAAAACCTTGTGGGCTTTCCCCTTTGGCCCAAATAAAGTGTTCTCGTACCCAAACATTTCGGGAAACATCCGGAACCCCTTCCGGTGAATTCCGGAACCCTTCGTGACCAAACACTATTATCCCATATATCAAACTTTATCTTCCGGACCATTCCGGAGTTCCTCGTCATGTCCGTGATCTCATCCCGGACTCCGAACAACATTCGGTCATCAACATACATAACTCATATAGTACTATATCGTCAACGAACGTTAAGCGTGCGGACCCTACGGGTTCGAGAACTATGTAGACATGACCGAGACACCTCTCTGGTCAATAACCAATAGCGGGACCTGGATGCCCATATCTCCTACATATTCTACGAAGATCTTTATCGGTCAAACCGCATAACAACATACGTTGTTCCCTTTGTCATCGGTATGTTACTTGCCCGAGATTCGATCATCGGTATCTCAATACCTAGTTTAATCTCGTTACCGGCAAGTCTCTTTACTCGTTCCGTAATACATCAAACCGTAACTAACTCATTAGTTGCAATGCTTGCAAGGCTTATAGTTATGTGCATTACCGAGTGGGCCCAGAGATACCTCTCCGACAATCGGAGTGACAAATCCTAATCTCGAAATACGCCAACCCAACAAGTACCTTTGGAGACACCTGTAGAGCACCTTTATAATCACCCAGTTACGTTGTGACGTTTAGCTAACGGAATGGGTCAAGTCAATCACATCATTCTCCTAATGATGTGATCCCGTTAATCAAATGACAACTCATGTCTATGGTTAGGAAACTTAACCATCTTTGATCAACGAGCTAGTCAAGTAGAGGCATACTAGTGACACTCTGTTTGTCTATGTATTCACACATGTATTATGTTTCCGGTTAATAGAATTCTAGCATGAATAATAAACATTTATCATGAAATAAGGAAATAAATTATAACTTTATTATTGCCTCTAGGGCATATTTCCTTCAGCCACTGTCGACGATTTAACCGACATGCTCGACTTCGACTCCGAAGACATCGACGGTATGGACGACGATGTAGGAGACGAACAGGAAACACCGCCCACAGGGCGCTGGGCCGCTACCTCATCATATGATATATATACATGGTGGACACCCCCAAAGAAGGCAATGGCGACGAGACAGCGGAGGCTGACCCCTCCAAGAAGCAACCCAAGCGCCGACGTCAGCGGCGCCGCTCTAAGTCCCGCCACAGCAAAAGTAGTGATACCGGCATAGGAGATAATAACACTCCGGATAGCGCCGAAGACAACCACAATCCCCTCCAGCATGATGTAGAGCCGGAGGATGAACAATCCAGCCCTCCAGAGCAGGCAGCAGATGGAGAACCGGAGGAGGAAAATTACATGTCTCTCTCCGAAGACGAGGTGAGCCTCGGCGACGAAGAATTTATCGTGCCTGAGAACCCCATCGAGCAAGAGCGCTTCAAGAGTCGGCTTATGGCCACAACAAATAGCCTGAAGAAAAAGCAACAACAGCTTCAAGCTGATCAAGACTTGCTAACGGACAGATGGACCGAAGTCCTTGTGGCCGAGGAATACGAACTCGAGCGCCCCTCCAAGAGATACCCAAAACGCAGGTTGCTACCTCACCTTCAGGAGGAAGCATTGAAACCTCATGTACCAGCGTACGTTGCGGCTGACCGGCCACTGTGTGGCCGAGCCAAAGAGGCGTTTCAGCCTGAAGTTCAGCCTGCACCCCACCGCCACTCAATCAAAAATACCAAGGCCCGGGGCAACACACGGGACCTACGAGACGTATTGGACAATAAGGCAAAACTTGCAAGGTCAATATACGGGTCACGGACACGCGCACCAACATGGGACGATGATCATCGCGTCGGATACGCCAAAAGCAAATCCGGCCAGACCAAATACAGCAGACAAGACTCATATGAACTGCGTCGTGATATAGCCCAGCACAGAGGCGCCGCACACCCCCTATGCTTCACCATTGAAGTTATGGATCACGAATTCCCGGAGGGTTTCAAACCCGTAAATATCGAATCATATGATGGTACAATAGATCCCGCTGTATGGATTGAGGATTTCCTCCTTCACATCCACATGGCTCGCGGTGATGATCTACATGCCATCAAGTACCTCCCACTAAAACTCAAAGGACCAGCTCGGCATTGGTTGAATAGCCTGCCAGCAGACTCCGTCGACAGTTGGGAGGATCTGGAAGACGCATTCCTTGACAACTTCCAAGGCACTTATGTGCGACCACCGGATGCTGATGACTTGAGCCATATAACTCAGCAGCCAGGGGAATCGGCCAAACAATTCTGGACTCGGTTCCTGACTAAGAAAAACCAAATTGTCGACTGTCCGGACGCAGAGGCCCTAGCGACATTCAAGCACAACATCCGTGACGAGTGGCTTGCCCACCACCTTGGCTAGGAGAAGCCAAAGTCTATGGCAGCCCTTATGACACTCATGACCCACTTTTGCACGGGTGAGGATAGCTGGCTGGCTCACAGCAATAACACACAGAGGAATCCGGGCACTTTGGATACCAAAGATGCCAACGGCAGACAACGTCGTAACAGACCAAAGCGCCGCAATAACGGCGATAACACTGAGGATACGGCAGCCAATGCCGGATTCAGAGGCTCTAGATCTGGTCAGTGGAAAAGGCCATTTAAAAGAAGTACTCCGGCTCCGTCCAGTCTGGATCGCATACTGGATCGCTCGTGTCAAATCCACGGCACCCCCGACAAGCCAGCCAATCACACCAACAGAGAATGCTGGGTGTTCAAGCTGGCAGGCAAATAAAATGCCGAAAACAAGGACAAGGGGCTGCATAGTGATGACGAGGAGGAGCCCCGGCCGCCGAACATGGGAGGACAGAAGGGTTTCCCTCCACAAGTGAAAACGGTGAACATGATATACGCAACCCACATTCCCAAGAGGGAGCGGAAGCGTGCACTAAGGGACGTCTATGCGATGGAGCCCGTCGCCCCAAAGTTCAACCCATGGTCCGCTTGCCTGATCACCTTTGATCGCAGGGACCACCCCACTAGTATCTATCATGGCGGATCCGCCGCACTGGTCCTAGACCCCATCATCGACGGATTTCACCTCACTCGAGTCCTTATGGACGGCGGCAGCAGCTTGAACCTGCTCTATTAGGATACGATGCGAAAAATGAGCATCAATCCCTTGAGGATCAAACCCACCAAGACCACCTTTAAGGGCGTCATCCCAAGTGTAGAGGCCCATTGCACAGGCTCAATCACACTGGAAGTGGTCTTCGGATCACCGGACAACTTCCGAAGCGAGGAGTTAATCTTCGACATCGTCCCGTTTCGCAGTGGCTATCATGCACTGCTCGGACGAACTGCATTTGCAAAATTCAATGCAGTACCGCATTATGCATACCTCAAGCTCAAGATGCCAGGACCTCGAGGGGTCATAACAGTGAATGGAAATACAGAACGCTCGCTCCGCACGGAAGAGCACACTGCGTCCCTCGCAGCAGAAGCACAAAGCATCCTTTCAAGGCAAACCACTAATTCGGCGATACAGCCCCCGAACACCTTCAAGCGTGTCCGGAGTAAAGTGCAGCAGGATCGCCTGGCACGTTCAGAGCTTGCCTAGCAATTCGGCCCCCGTCCCAGTCCCAGTCAAGCGACGAAATCTGTGCTGCACGTACATAATTACGCACTGAAAATACCAAGGACATATGCAGGGGCACGATCAGGGCACGCCCCGCAATGCGGCTTAACCGCCCTAGGGGCTATATATCTTTATCATTTCTTTTCTCTTTCAGGGCCTAACTCTCTGGAAGCCCTTTCCGGCAGTATGATTGCCGGACACATTACGGGAAGGAACAACCAAGGCGGTAAGAAGCTAAGATATACATGGGAACCCCCAGGTGGTCTCTAATAATAATACCCGCTTTCTACTATCCATACGCAGCTTGCCCTTGGATAGGACATTTTGAATGGTCCTACTTTCTGCTTATTGCACTACCTATACCAGTACGCTTCGACGTATTATTTAAATAAAAATGCATAGCATTAGTCTATTATTGCATTTTTATCTCTTTTTTCTCTCTTATATGTCCATTTACGACAATACGCACCCGCACGTTCGGGTACGGTCAGTACGCCAGGGGCTTTCGTTTACCCCATAATACGGCGCAAGAAGTCTGAACACTTTTGTCAGTGCAGCACCCCGAACTTATAGCATTATATGCATCAGCTCCGAATCATGTCTCTGGTCAAATGTTGGGTTTGCCTGGCTCCCATGCTTTGGTACCTTACGTTCCGCTATATCGGCTAAGGTAGCGGTGGGGGAACTACTGCGATTGTGTCCCGGTTCTTCCGGACGAGCACCTCAGTAGAGAAAGCCGAAAACTGACTGTCATGATAAGGCAAGAGACGGGTCGCTATTCGAGAGGTCTCAAGTCCTTAAAGACTTTTTCCGCTTCGGGCGAGGAGCCGGCCTTGTCTGGCTTAGGCGTGTATAGCGCCCCAAATTCGGCCTTCCAAATACCAGGGGCTTCGCCAAAATTTAAAATTGTAGACTTCTATGGCTAAGTGAGAGTGATAAAGCATTATAGTCTGATTCCCTGGTTCGTTGCACTAAACATCTCCCTTGAAGGACCCAAAATTGGGGTAAAGAGTGCTCATGTTTATCCCGAACACCCCAGTACTAGCTACATGG
>NW_024112931.1:0-11538 GCF_003073215.2 Triticum urartu | reverse complement strand
GCATATAAATTGGTTGAAAAATCAAATATGTGTCCTTAGGTGCATGCTTAAGTCCCATGCAAGAAATGGGAATGAATTTCAAACACCTGGGCACCATTGATTGCTGGAAAAATATTGAGATGCCTGGTTTTTAAATTCTAGTAAATCCAAAACTCATCTGAAATTCATGAAACTTGGCATGCTATCATGGAGCGGCATCAACATGCCGTGGTACAAATTTTTTCCCATTTGGGGCAGGTTTGGGTATATGCTGCTCACAAACCTGAGCTTCTCACAACAAGCATGATGGTCTTCGGTAGGGAACGTCCCACCTTTGGGGACAAAATGATATACATTGCCTCTTGTTGCTTTTAATTTTTTATCGTGTCAACATAGAACAACAGGAGTGTTGTGTGAATTTTTGTGATTTTTCGGTGTTCGTTTGGACATGTTTATGCATTAACTGAGTTTCCAATGCATCGATGTGCATAATTCAAATTTGAACTACATGCACATGCTCCAGTGCAAATAAATTGGTTGAAAATCAAATTTGTGTCCTTGGGTGCATGCTTAAGTCCCATGCAAGAAATGGGAATGAATTTAAACACCAGGGCACCGTTGATTGCCGGCAAAACATTGAGATGCCTGGTTTTTGAATTCTAGTAAATCCAAAACTCGTCTGAAATTCATGAAACTTGGCATTCTATCATGGAGCGGCATCAACATGCCCTGGTACAAATTTTGCCCCATTTGGGGCATGTTTGGGTATATGCTTCTCACGAACCAGAGCTTGTCACAACAAGCATGATGGTTTTCGGTAGGGAACGTCCCACCTTTGGGGATGAAATGATATCCATTGCCTCTTATTGCTTTCAAAAAAATTTCTTGTCAAAAAAGAACAACAGGATTGTTGTGTGAATTTTTGTGATTTTTCGGTGTTCGTTTGGACATGTTTATGCATTAACTGGGTTTTCAATGCATTTATGTTCATAATTAATATCTGAACTACATGCACATGCTCCAGTGCATATAAATTGGTTGAAAAATCGAATTTGTGTCTTGGGTGCATGCATAGGTCCCATGCAAGAAATGGGAATGAATTTCAAACACCAGGGCATCGTTGATTGCCGACAAAACATTGAGGTGCCTGATTTTTAAATTCTAGTAAATCCAAAACTCGTCTGAAATTCATGAAACTTTGCATGCTATCATGGAGCGTGTCGGTGTACTAGAGTAGGGGTACCCTAGTATCCCGAACTTGTGCACGGGCAGTCGCAGCATCCCGCGGCAAGGCTTGCCAGGTGACCACCAAGTTCCTCCATGGTTCCTTTGGAGCCATTCAAGGACAAAGTATCCAAGCCAAGGAGACAAGACCCCGGCAAGAGGAGCTTCCGGGAAGGCCAACCAAGGCATCTCAAGACCCCGGCAAGAGGAGCTTGCCGGGAAGGCCAACCAAGGCATCTCAAGGAACTTGCCGCGACGCGCCACGCGTCCCGGCAAGGCGCTTGCCGTGGCAAGCCACCACTCTGTGCCCGCGCTCCAGCACATCCACCAACGTGTCGCTCTGGGACCCTTCCAGGCGTACGTGGCTGGAGGCTGTGCAGCCAGCGGTGCGTGGTGGCAAGCGGCGCTGACAAGATTGCCATCGTGGCGAGCGGTGGCGTCCCTGGCGGTCCCTTTTGCACTATTTAGGCGACGCAGAAGGGCATTTAATGCCCTTGTCCCCTGCCGTCAGTGTTAGGTATGATACACTATAGCAGGTAGCGGTACCAACCGCAGCACCTTTTCCGTTTTTACCCTTGTCTACGTTGCCACCTGTCGGTGACCCCTTGAGCATATAAAAGGAGGCCCATGCGCAACGTAGAGGGGGTTCGGTTCAGAGGAGGAGAACACTCACGCTCGGTCTCGTTAGCTGCTGGGGTGTACTGTAGCACTCCGCGCTCCCGAGCAAGAACTCAATACAAACCACAAAGCAGGAGTAGGGTTTTACGCATCCGTGCGGCCCGAACCTGGGTAAACTGCTCGTGTGTTTCGCCTCGATCCGCTCTTCGTGCGACCCTCGCCCCCGCCGAACCTAAAGGGACTCGGTCCGCCGGTCCCATAGGTGTTCGTGGATCAGCCCCCGACATCTTTGGCGCGCCAGGTAGGGGGCGTCGAGGTTGTGTGAACCAGATCCGGCGTTCAGACGAGCTAGATCTTCATCATCTTCATCGACATGCCGCCGAAGAAGAAGGCTTCAGAGGCGGCTGCTCCGTCCGCGCCGAACCCACCACCGCCGGAGCAAACGGCTGATGAGGCAGACGCCGGCGGAAGAACGGGCGTCGACGAGGGAGCTCACGGTGCTGCCAGGTCCAAGGACAAGGCTGCGCTGCCCATCGGCGGCGTAGCCGGCTCCCACAACGACCGGGCGCACTCCAAGACCTCGGCGTCCGTACATGCAGCGCGCCAATCTCAGGAGGCACGGGACCGGCAGCGTCATGGTACTCACGGTACCATGCGTTTGCTGGACCAAGATTGAGCTGGTGGATCTCGGAGTGCTCAAGACCAGCATGCACGCCAACATGCTGGCACGAGCGAGGCACGGTCGCCTGGACGGGACACTGCTCCTTCTAACATAGTTAGAAGTCCGAGCATATCCCGCTCCTCGCACCGTTCGCCACCGCCACCCGCCACTACAGCAGAAGCTTTGGCGCGAGCTCAACTGCTCCTGGACTACCCTCCAACGGCAGACAAGATCGACGACTGGAGGGCCACCATTCAGAGTCTCATCGGCTTCGCCAACGGCGACACTCAACAGCAGCCGAGCACGTCGCAGTCGCGGCAAGTCAGCCAGGCACGAGCCGGTGGCGACAAGACCGGTGGGGGTGCAACCACTTTGCACTCTCCGCCCCGAAGGCCAAGATCGCCGACTCGCCGGATCTACCTCGACAGCGACTCCACCGCGTCATCAGATCCACGAGTTCGTCGCGATCAGCGCCAAGTTCTTCACGAACGACAGCAAGAAGACGCTCGTACTCGCATCGAGCGCCAAAGAGAAGCGCGACGTCAATAGGACCAGCACGCTGGGCCCTTTGTCGACATGCATGCGCCAGGGGAACCAGGCGACTTGCCGTACGCGGTAGGTTGCCCTGCGTTTACTCGTGAGCTGCGGCAAGTCCAGTGGCCCAGCACGAAGAATTTCAAGCCAGACGTGCCAGAGAAGTACGACGGCAAGTCGCATCCGTCGGAGTTCCTCACCATCTACACCATCGCGGTGCAGGCTGCCGGGGGGCGGGACGATAAGATCCTTGCCAACTACTTCCCGCTGGTGCTCAAGCCCAACGTCAGGTCCTGGCTCATGCACTTGCCGGACAACTCCATATCCTCCTGGGCAGACCTATGCCATCAGTTTGTCGGCGCCTTTACAGGCGGCCACAAACCTCATGGCCAAGAGAGTGACCTTCATCTGCTCGCCCAGAAGGAAGGAGAGCCCCTGCACAAGTACATTCAGAGATTCAGCTGTGTACAGCACAACATCCCAAATGTCCACCCTGCCGCGGTCATCAGCGTGTTCCATCAGAACGTGCGTAACTGCAGGATGCGGGAGGAGATGGCGATGTGCAAGATCACAGACGTCAGTGAGCTGTATGCCCTGGCCGACAATTGTGCACGTGCTGAGGAAGGGAGGAAACTCCCCGGAGAGAATACAGGAGCAGGAGGATCTGACAGCGAGGATGTTGCCCCGGCAAAGAAAAACCAGCGGCGGAACAACAGGAAGAAGAAAGGCAAAGATGTGCTAGTCATTGAGCAGTCCGGCAACGAAGGTGGCGCCAAGAAAGCCAAAGTTGGTAGCTCCGGCAAGGAGATTGCCGCATGCACCAACTGCCAGGCTGTGGCGGTCGCCGACAAGCAGGACGGCACCGACAAGCAGTACTGCAAGATCCACCGCACCAAGGGCCATGACCTCCAGAGCTGCAAGAAGGTCGAGCAGCTTGTCCAGCAGCAAAAGGCTGAATACGAGCGACGCGACAAGGAGAGGGCCCAAGGAGGCACTGGAGAATCCGGTAAGAAGCGCGCCGGCCGAGGAGGACGCCGCGGCAAGGCCAAGCAGCGGCAAGGAGACAGACCTCCCCGCGGCCGCGACAAGGATGAAGATGACGATGACGACGAAGACATGGATGATGTCGAGACCAGTGAGGAGGAGTTCTAGAAAGCCAAAGAGGTCTTGTGCGTTGACGGCGGTGCTTCCCTGCATACTTTGCACCGCCAACTCAAGCAGTGGGTGCGGGAAGTCAATGCGGCGGAACCACCTGTCGAGTCACGCAAGCTTCTGAAATGGTCCAGCACGCCTATCATCTTTGATATTGAGGACCACCCTGATCGCACAACTGTGGTCGGGTGCTTGCCGATGTTGGTTTCACCAACTATCCGGAACCTCCAGGTCACTAAGATGCTAGTTGACGGCGGGGCCGGCTTGAACCTGATCTCCTCCGCTGTACTCCAGAAACTCCAAATCCCTGACAGCGAGCTTGAAGAGACCGGTACATTCCAAGGAATCAACCCGGGAAGGAGCAAGCCGTAGGGGAAGGTCACGTTGCCAGTAACATTTGGAAGCGAGGTGAACTTCAGGACTGAGAGGGTCACTTTTGACGTTGCCGATTTTCCATTGCCTTACAATGGGATACTCGGTCGTCCAGCACTCGCCAAGTTCATGGCAGCCTCTCACTACGCATACAACATGCTGAAGATGCCAGGCCCGATAAGCGTTATCTCTGTCCCTGGCGACAAGAAGGATGCTCTTATCTGCGCCGACAAGATCTACCGGGAAGCGGCAGCCGCAACAGATCGCAAGTTACCTGCCGTTGAAGCTCCCGGGGGAAAAAAGAAGACCAAGTCCGGCAAGAGTTCTGATGCCCACTCCGGCAAGCGCACCTCTTCGGAGTGCTGCGCTGCCGTCGAGGACGCACCATCGAGCTCCACCGGCAAGTGTAAGAAGACAATGGCAGCTCCGCCAGAGTCCAAGAACGTGTCCGCCAAGGAGGACGGCACTGGTGGTACCTTCACCATCAGTGCCACTCTCGACCCTAAATAGGAAAGCACGCTCATTGCTTTCCTGCGGGCGAATGTCGACGTGTTTCCGTGGCAACCGTCTGACATCCCCGGTGTTCCCAGGAAAGTAATTGAGCACCATCTTGCCGTTTGTCCTCATGCGCGGCCCGTCAAGCAGAAGGTCAGGAAGCAAGCAGTGGAGCACCAAGAATTCATCGCAGAAGAGATCAAGAAGTTGGAAGCAGCAGGCCTTGTCAGAGGAGTGCTCCATCCTACGTGGTTTTCCAATCCTGTAGTTGTGCGCAAGGCAAACGGGAAATGGAGACTTTGTATCGACTTTACTGATGTTAACAAAGCTTGTCCCAAAGACCCATTTCCTTTGCCGCGCATTGACCAGATTGTTGACTCCACGGCCGGATGTGACTTGCTTTCATTTCTTGACGCATACTCGGGATACCATCAGATCTTCATGGCAGAAGAGGATGAGGAGAAGACCGCATTCATCACTCCATGTGGCACGTACTGTTTCATACGGATGCCTTTCGGTTTGAAAAATGTTGGTTCAACATTTGCAAGGGTAGTCCATGTCGCTCTTGAGCCGCAAATACACAGAAATGTGGAAGCCTACATGGATGACATAGTGGTCAAGAGCAAGGACAAGGCAACTCTGATTCAAGATTTAGACGAGACCTTTGCAAATCTGCGCAAGATCAACCTCAAGCTCAACCCCGAGAAGTGTGTGTTTGGAGTCCCCTCTGGCAAGCTTCTCGGGTTCTTCGTGTCTCAGCGGGGAATCGAAGCCAATCCTGACAAGATCAAGGCCATTGAGCAGATTGAAGCACCAAAGCGCGTCAAGGATGTACGAAGACTTGCCGGTTGCATGGCTGCTCTCAGCAGGTTTATCTCTAGGTCTGCTGAGCGCGCCCTGCCGTTTTTCAAAATATTGAAAAAGGCAGGTCCAATGAAATGGACTCCGGAAGCGGAGGCTGCGCTGCAAATCTTGAAGAGATACCTGTCCTCCGCTCCAATACTTGTCGCACCTAAGCCACAAGAGAAGTTGCTGCTGTATATAGCGGCAACCAATCAAGTGGTTAGTGCTGCGTTAGTAGCAGAGAGGGAGGCAGATGACGAGCCAGCAACCACGGTAGGCGCATCCAGCGACAAGCAGGGGGCTTCCCCGACAAGCTCTGGTCCCGACAAGGATGGATCTGCGCAGATGCGCGAGGAGATACAGAAGAGAATGGTACAGTGCCCAGTTTACTTTGTTAGTTCCCTTCAGCAGGGGGCTAGGTCAAGGTACTCTGGCGTGCAGAAATTGCTTTTCGGCCTTCTCATGGCCTCGAGAAAGCTGTGCCATTACTTCCAAGCACATGAGATCACAGTTGTCACTTGTTTTCCGCTGAAGAGGATACTACAGAATCCAGAAGCGACAGGCAGGATTGTTGAGTGGGCACTGGAACTATCAAGTTTTGGCCTCAAGTTTGAGAGTACTTCAACTATCCAAAGCAAAGCATTGGCAGAATTCATAGCAGAATGGACGCCAACACCAGATGAAGAAATTCCAGAAACGAGCATCCCCGTCGAGGAAGCAAGCAAAGAGTGGCTGATGTACTTTGATGGTGCCTTTTCGCTGCAAGGCGCCGGCGCTGGCGTGCTGCTTGTCGCACCCACCGGAGAGCACCTCAAGTACGTAGTCCAGATGCACTTTCCCAAGGAGCAAGCAACAAACAATACTGCAGAGTATGAAGGCTTGCTTGCCGGTCTCAGGATCGCGGCAGACCTTGGGATCAAGAAGCTCATTGTCAGGGGTGACTCGCAGCTTGTCGTCCGCCAAGTGAACAAGAGCTATCAGAGTCCGTTGATGGAAGCCTACGCCGATGAAGTGAGAAAGCTAGAAGAGCACTTTGACGGCCTACAGATGGAGCATGTTCCAAGAGCTCAGAACGCCATTGCCGATGGCCTATCAAAGTGCGCCGCACTTAAGTTACCTGTGGAACCAGGGATCTTTGTGCTCAAGCTAACTCAACCGTCTGTAACGCCATCAACTGGACAGAGCAAGAAGAGGAATTTGATTTCTGGTGACTATTTTCAGGCAGAGCTTCCCGAAGCTGCCGCCAAGAAGGTCCCCAAGATCAACGCCAAGAGCGCTGAGGAGCAGTCTGCTCCGGCAAGCCCTAGGGTTTGTTCCGTTCAAGCAGAAGCTCCCGACAAGTTTTGCTCCGGCAAGCTTGCCGGGGACCATCAAACTCCGGCAGAGCCGCAGGTTCTCGTCGTAGAAGCGGGTGTTCCCGCAGCAGCAGATTTGCCTTTAGTCCTTGTTGTCGAGCCACAAGCTCTAGCATGGGCACAGCAGATTGTCCGTTTCCTTCAGACAGGAGAACTTCCCGAAGAGCTAGAAGAAGCGGAAAGAGTAGCCCGGCAGTCAAGTATGTACCAGTTTGTCGACAACACACTGTACAGAAGAAGACTCAACAGTGTGAAATTGAAGTGTATTCACCGGGAAGACGGACAAAAGCTATTGGCAGAGATACATGGAGGCATATGTGGTCACCACATTGGCGCAAGAGCACTTGCCGGCAAAGCATTCCGGCAAGGTTTCTATTGGCCGACAGCCCTCCAGGATGCAACTGCACAAGTAACCAAGTGTGAAGCGTGCCAGTTCCATTCCAAGCAGATACACCAACCAGCTCAATCTCTCCAGACGATCCCTTTATCCTGGCCATTTTCGGTCTGGGGGCTCGACATCCTCGGCCCCTTTCCCCGAGCAGTCGGAGGCTTTGAGTACTTATACGTTGCAATAGACAAGTTCACAAAGTGGCCGGAAGTGGAACCAGTGAGGAAGGTGACAGCACAGTCAGCAGTCAAGTTCTTCAGGTCGATTGTTTGCCGCTTCGGGATCCCTAACAGGATAATCACCGACAACGGTACGCAATTCATGAGCCGCACCTTCATGCAGTACGTCCAAGATCTTGGCTCCAAGGTCTGCTTCGCTTCTGTTGCTCACCCAAGAAGCAACGGTCAAGCGGAGAGGGAAAATGCTGAAGTGCTGCGTGGGCTCAAGACCAGGACTTTCGACAGGCTGCACAAGTATGGAAGAAACTGGATCGAGGAGCTACCGGTGGTTCTTTGGTCGATCAGGACGACGCCAAATCGAGCCACTGGCCAGACACCTTTCGCTCTAGTCTATGGATCAGAGGCAGTTCTCCCCACGGAACTCGTATACGGGTCACCTTGTCGGTGTACTAGAGTAGGGGAACCCTAGTATCCCGAACTTGTGCACGGGCAGTCGCAGCACCCCGCGGCAAGGCTTGCCGGGCGACTGCCAAGATCCTCCGTGGTTCCTTTGGAGCCATTCAAGAACAAAGTACTCAAACCAAGACCCCGGCAAGAGGAGCTTGCCGGGAAGAAGACAAGAACCCGGCAAGAGGAGCTTGCCGGGAAGGCCAACCAAGGCGTACCAAGAAAACTCGCCGCGACGCGCCACGCGTCCCGGCAAGGCCCGGTGAGCGACAAGCTCCCGAGCACGACCAGACGACAACCGCGGCAAGGAGCTTGCCGCGGGAAACCCCCACTTCGTGCCCGCGCTCCAGCACACCCGCCACGTGCCGCTCTGGGACCTTCCCAAGCACACGTGGCAGGAGGCCGTGCAGCTAGGGGTGCGAGGTGGCAAGCAGGCGCTGACAAGATAACCATCGTGGCAAACGGTGGCGTCCCTAGCGGTCCCTTTCGGTACTGTTTAGGTGACACAGACGGGCATTTAATGCCCTTGTCCCCTACCGTCAGGGTTAGGTATGATAACACTGTAGCAGGTAGCTGTGCCTACCACAGCGCCTTTCCATTTTTGCCCTTTATCTCCGTTGCTATGTCGGTAACCCCTTGAGCATATAAAAGGAGGCCCGTGTGCAACGGGGAAAGGGGGGAGCCAGTTCAGACACTCACGCTCGGTCTTGCTAGCCGCCGGTGTGTACTGTAGCACTCCGCGCTCCCGAGCTAGAAATCAATACCAAACCACAAAGCAGGAGTAGGGTTTTACGCATCCGTGCGGCCCGAACCTGGGTAAATCGCTCGCGTGCTTCGCCTCGATCTGCTCTTTGCGCGACCTCCGCCCCCGCCGAACCGAAAGGGACCCGGTCCGCCGGTCCCATAGGTGCCCGTGGATCAGCAACCCCGGCATCTCTGGCGCGCCAGGTAGGGGGTAAGGGCATTAATTTTGAGTTACTTCCCTTGAACGACCGAACTTTGTATGGAAAACCTGTGCGCGGAGGAACCAGCTCATAGCTAGCTGCGCCCTTGCGTTGTTTCGAGCTCGCTCAACAACATTAAGTGAGCTGCGGCTAGTTGCTTAACTAGCTGCGCCCTTGCATTGTGTCGAGCCTGCTCAACAACGTAAGTGAGCCGCGACTAGTTGCTTAACTAGCCGCGCCCTTACTTTGCTTCGAGCCCGCTCAGCAACTTAAGTGAGCTGCAGCTAGTTGCGACAAGGTTTCTTGTCGGCAGCGGCACCGCCAGCAGGCTGCTGACGTCCCGCACTCAGCGCTCGCGGCTCGGGTGCCTGCACCGACAAGTTCCCTAAAAGCGTAGGGTAAAAGCATACAAGGCAAGGAATCAAGTAAAGGGAGTAATGTTGCAATCATCAGGAGGCCCTTATCGGGTGAAACGAGTCACAAGGCTTGGTGCTGTCCGCCTTGAGACCGAAGATGGCATTCCGGTGAGCAACTCCTGGAACATCGAGCATCTTCGCAAGTTTTACCCGTAAGGCGCGGTTGTCGGACCCTGTCCGGCAACCACCCTTTTGTACAAGTCTTGCCGCTGTTGCATGTAATCCTTTGTACAAAGCTGGGCGCAGATCCCGTGCACAAGTAAAGCTCATGTGCTCCACACATTTTGTCAATTTTATGCTTTCTATTTTTTGGCATATATGATCTGACACTTTGTGCAGCACCTAATCCCCGGTAAGCAATAACGAGCCATAAGGCTCCGTATCTGTATTTTCTCTTCTTTCTTTTTCACAAGGAAAGGAAGGCTCCCTCGCGCACAAGTTTGCTGGGGGGGACAGGAGAAGAAAAAGGTATGGACCAGGCGTCGTTCAAGAACTTCGCCTTGCCGGGAAGCCAACAACAGAAAAGCTAAGTTGCCAAAGTTTGAGCAATCAAATTTTTAATTTTTTAAGTTATCTCCCCTGAACGGCCGCCCTTTGTATGGAAAACCTGTGCGCGGAGGAGCCAACTCGTGGCTAGCTGCGCCCTTGCGTTGTTTCGAGCTCGCTCAACAACATTAAGTGAGCTACGGCTAGTTGCTTAACTAGCCGCGCCCTTGCATTGTTCCGAGCCTGCTCAACAACGTAAGTGAGCTGCGACTAGTTGCTTAACTAGCCGCGCCCTTACCTTGCTTCGAGCCCGCTCAGCAACTTAAGTGAGCTGCAGCTAGTTGCGACGAGGTTTCTTGCCGGTAGCGGCACCGCCAGTAGGCTGCTAACGTTCCGCACTCAGCGCTCGCGGCTCAGGTGCCTGCACCGGCAAGTTCCCTAGAAGCGTAGGGCAAAAACATACAAAAGGAGGAGTCGAGTAAAGGGAATAACACTGCAATGGCTGCCCAAAATAAAGATATATTACAAAATAGCTTGTCGCAGCTCTAACAGATCGTTTTCATAACTTGATCGACAGCGACAAGAAAAAAGAAGAAATGAGCGGCCTAATCTACGCGATCGCCTTCGACCCGCTTGATCCCGCTCACTTTGTCCACAATGGGTGCGACAAGGGCCTTGAGCTCCTCCAGATCAGCTTCTGGCGGCAAGGACCTGAGGATGTTGGTGAGGCGGAGGCCCGGATTGCGGAAGGCCACCTTCATCAACACTTTCTCGAGGGCTCCTGCGCAGATCTCGCGCGACTCGTCAGGTAGTTGCTTGGGGATCCTCTCCCGGAGTCGCTGAAGGGCTGTCGCCACGCCCTTGAAGAACAGGAAGAGCTTGGCGCTGGGCTGGAGGTTGTCGTCGGAGGGATACCCAAGATCCACCATTCCCAGCTGCGCCAGCTCCTTATCGATATCTGTGGCGACGTTCACCAGACTCTCCGTCCAGTGCGTCCCAGTCTCACTGAAGGCGTTCTGGGCGGCGGCAGCGCTCTCCAACGGCGCCTTGTCGGCCTTGATCTCCTCCTTCAAGGCCGCCTCCCGCTTCTTGGCGTTGTCCAGAGTCTTGGTCAAAGTGGTTAGCTTCAACTCAAGATCCACGTTGGAGACCTTGGCGGCGCTGAGCTCCCTGCCCTTCTCGGAGAGATCGGCCTCCAACCGCGCCACCTTCGTCTTCAACTCCTCCTTGGCGGCCTCGGCGGCGGCGGCAGCGTCCTCCGCTTGCTTGAGGGCTCCGCCAAGCTTCTCCTCGCGCGCAGCAAGCTCTTCCTCGTGAGCGTCGAGGTTGACCTTCCGCTGCGCCAGCTCGCCCTCCTCCGCGGCTAGCTTCGCAGCGGCCAGTCGCTGCAGCTCTTCGGCTTATGCCCTCTCGAGGAGAAAGGCCTTCCGCGCTTCAGCGAGCTG
>NW_024112930.1:0-20680 GCF_003073215.2 Triticum urartu | reverse complement strand
AGCTACTCCTAGATCCTTCATCTCAAAACAGCGAGATAAGAAATCCTTAACCTCCTTGATTAAATCAAGTTTGGTTCCAAAGATCAATATGTCGTCGACATACAGACAAAGAATAACTCCTTCGCCCCCACCATAGCGATAGTACATGCACTTGTCACCATCGTTTACTACAAAGTCGGCAGTAGTTAATGTTCTTTCGAACTTCTCATGCCACTCCTTAGGAGCTTGTTTAAGACCATATAAAGACTTTAATAACTTGCACACCTTTCCTTCCTGACTAGGTACTACAAAACCATCTGGCTGATCCATGTAAATTTCCTCCTTCAACTCTCCATTGAGGAAAGCCGTCTTAACGTCCATTTGATGAACGAGAAGACCATGTGAGGCAGCCAGTGATAGTAGCACCCGAACTGTGGTCAGTCTAGCCACGGGTGAGTAAGTATCAAAGAAGTCTTCACCTTCTTTCTGGGTATAACCCTTGGCCACAAGCCGTGCCTTGTACTTTTCAATCGTACCATCAGGTCTAAGCTTCTTCTTGAACACCCACTTACATCCTACAGGTTTGCACCCATAAGGACGGTCAGTGATCTCCCAGGTACCGTTAGCTAAGATGGAATCCATCTCGCTACGTACAGCTTCCTTCCAGTAGTCAGCATCAGGAGATGCATAGGCTTATGAAATAGTCCTGGGTGTGTCATCCAGGAGGTACACAATGAAATCATCACCAAAAGACTTTGCAGTCCTCTGTCTCTTACTCCTCATAGGAGTTCCATTGTTACCCTCAACAGGATTCTCAACGTGTTCCATCGCAATGGTGGGTTCAGGAATTACAGTGAATTCCTCACTAGATGGAGTAGGTATCTCCTGATTTGATGAACTCGACATATCCTTCATAGGAAATATGTCCTCAAAGAAAGTTGCATCATTTGATTCCATAATCGTACCAACATGCATGTCGGATACCTCAGATTTTATTATCAAAAATCTATAGCCGATGCTATGAAAAGCATAGCCTAGAAGAACACAATCCACGGTTTTTGGTCCGAGCTTGCGCTTCTTGGGAATTGGTATATTGACTTTCGCCAAACAACCCCAAGTACGTAGGTAAGAGAGTTTCAACCTTTTCCTTTCCCATTCCTCAAATGGAGTCATGGTCTTATGCTTTGTGGGAACTCGGTTTAGGACATGACACGCAGTCATTAGCGCCTCCCCCCACCATTCCTTGGATAGACCCGAAGTGTCTAACATGGTGTTAACCATATCAGTTAGAGTTCGGTTCTTTCTTTCGGCTACCCCATTTGACTGGGGTGAGTAGGGAGGCGTCCTCTCATGGATTATACCATGTTCCACACAAAACAGATCAAATTCATTGGAAAAATACTCTCCACCACGATCGGACCTAAGCCGTTTAATTTTTCGATCAAGTTGGTTCTCTGCCTCAGCTTTATAGTTTTTAAAGAAAGTCAATCATCTTTTGATGTCAGAAGATACACATAACAATATCTAGTGGATTCATCAATCAACGTCATGAAGTATCTCTTTCCACCTTTTGTCAACACGCCATTCATCTCACAAAGATCAGAATGTATAAGCTCTAGTGGCGCCAAGTCTCTTGCCTCTGCAGTCGTATGTGACTTGCGAGGTTGCTTAGCTTGCACACATACTTGGCACTTGGAGCCTTTGACAGTAGAGATTTTCGAAATTAAATTCATATTGACTAACCGTGTCATGCAACCAAAGTTAATATGACAGAGTCGTGAATGCCAAATATCAGACTCATTATTGTGGCAAACATTATTAATAACTTTAGTGCAAATATCTGACAAAGATAGGCGGAACAAGCCTCCGCACTCATAGCCTTTTCCAACAAATTGTCCACACTTAGAAATTACAACTTTATTGGATTCGAAAACCAACTTAAAACCATCTCGACATAAACGGGAACCGCTAACGAGATTTTTATTGATGGACGGCACATGATGAACGTTCTTCAGACGCACAGTCTTCCCCGAAGTAAACTTCAGATCGACCGTACCAACACCTTGAACGATGGCATGTGACCCGTTCCCCATCAGCACGGGTGAAGTCCCTATTGCCTGGTAAGAAGAAACATGGAGGCATCAGCACAAACATGTACATTGGCACCGGTGTCAATTAACCAATCAGGGGATTGAAATACTGAAAGGATGGTAGGAAAAATACCGTACCCTGATTCCTTCATATCAGTATCACCGATGACAACATTAGCGGACTTGCCGCTCTTCTCATGTTCGCGCTCCTCAAAGCGGTTAGGACACTTCGGAGCCCAGTGATTAGGATCACCGCAGACATGGCAAAGTCCCTTCCCCTTCTTATGAGAATTCTTCTTGAAGTTGGTAGAATGTGATGGCTTGTTCTTTGTATCAAACTTGCCTTTGCCCTGAGTTTTGTTCTTATTGTTTTTGAACTTGTTGGGCTGGGAGTTCTCCTTCTGTACCATGTGGGCACTAGAACCTCCCTCAGCAACTCGAGCACGTGTGTCCTTTGCTCTCGCCTTCTCTTCAACATCAAGAGTACCAATGAGATCCGCAATGGAAAACTCCTGTCTCTTGTGTTTCAGGGAAGTAGCAAAATTGTTCCACGAAGGTGGAAGCTTGGCAATGATGCCTCCGGCAACAAATTTGTCCGGCAACACACACTTGAAGTACTCAAGTTCTTTTGCGAGCGACTGTATCTCATGAGCCTGCTGTACAACAGGGCGCTCATCAGTCATCTTGTAGTCATAGAATTGCTCCATGACGTACAACTCGCTGCCGGCGTCCGAGGCACCAAACTTGGCCTCGAGCGCAGCCCACATGTCCTTGCCGTTGTCAAACGACATATACGAATCCACAATGGAGTCATCAAGAACACTCAGAAGAGTGCCTTTAAAGAGGGTATCGATCTTCTCAAAAGCTTCCAGCTGTGCTGGATTAAGATCGCCCTCAGGCTTGCCCTTGGTGGCATCATAGCAGCCCATGGTCTGAAACCAGTAGACTGCTCTTGTGCGCCACCTCTTATATTGCGCCCCCTTAAAGGCAGGCGGCTTTAGATGCAGCAAAACCACTCGGAGTAAATTGCCTATAATCAGGTTTTTGGATTGTTGGAAATATGAGCAAATTACTACGAGATTTAATCCGAATAAACAGAAGATAAATCATGACCACAACAGCAGAGATTAAACTAATCATGCGAACTAGCATAGCAGATGAACATATCACATCTAGGGCACATACTAGAAGCATGAATTCTACCACGATCTCGAACAGGAAGGGTAGAATACATACGGTGCAGCGGGTGCAGCACCGCCGGCGTTGACGTTGTCGCCCATGTCGTCGAGGACGAGGTTGCCGAGGTCGGGGAAGAAGTTGTCGTTCGCGAAGTCGTCGCTGCCAGCAGTCGCGCGAGTGCGCTCCCCAAAAACCTGATCGCCCCTCTCCCGTACAGGTTCACGAGAGGCGGGGTTCCGGAGGCCTGCTGTCCCTTCTCGCGGTGCACGCCGAAAGGAGGGATGGAGAAGACTTGCTTGGCGGCGCAATGATCTGGAACGGTGGTGAGAAACCATACGAAGCGGCGGCGGCTAGGGTAGACGTCTGCGTGACTATATAGTGCGGGCCGGGTAGGGCGTGGGAGTAAACCCCACGTCCGAGTCGTCACGATCCAAAAGAATCGGAAACGGTTCAGTAATTAACGCGTCCGTTAATTATTAATTAATGACTCATTAATTTTCCCATGCAGCAAAAATATAGACAACGTGCATAGCTCTGTCCTCGGCTCAATCCCGCAACCCGCGACGCGTCGTGACGAGGCGTGGCGTGCCGTGGCGTGGTGAGGCGAGCGAGGAGGATGAGCGCGCATGTAGGTCTCCTCTTCTCATGCTCATACAAGTGGTAGAAGAGCTCACCTTATAAAGAGGTGCAACTCTCTCTCAACTTCCGGGGTGGGACTAAACTTTAGCCTCACTCACTCCACTCACATGTGTGCATGAATGGACCAAGAGAATTTCAGAATTTTAGTTGGGCTTTGGGCCAAAGGCCTACTAGCAAAATTCCAACAATCCCCCCACAAAGTCTCATTGGCACATCTCATCATTTAGTTCCAAAACATTGTTTTATATATCGGTGCTTAGTGGAGACTGTGAAGTTGAACTTCCACTTAGAAATTTATGCTACACTAGATCACAACTTGAATAGTGGACTATGCCTTGAACTACAAGTTTTCTGTGAAACTAGTTTCACACAAATTCTTGACCGATACTGGGCTGCCGCAAGGCTTCCCCGCGGGTGGAGCGTATACGTCATACTCCAGGGCCTTTCATGAATTTATTAGAGAACACCCAATTCTCACAGACTGCGACGTTAACAGTCAAATTCATATAGGTGTGTTCCTCAGAAGATGTTCTGCAGGACAACATCTCTGCTTACCCGAATAAGCCACTTGGAACACATTAAGATAAGTATCAACCTGCCATGCAGATCAGGAGAGTATTGCATCTTCACGGAGTGGGATAATTAATATAGGGATACTCTCCTCCCAGCTGACCAACAGCTTGTCTCCCACTTCTACTTCACGGGATCTCCGATCACATAGAGTGGGTTACCACTATGGACAACTCATGCGGTGGGTCTCAAACCCATCTCCATCGATGCATTATCTATCACATTACGTGATAGACCCTTTGTGAAGCGATCTGCCAAGTTTTTCGACGTTTGGATATAATGCAACATAATAACTCCGGAGTTCCTCAGTTTTCTGACAGATTTTAGTCTCCTCTTCACATGCCTTGAGGACTTCATATTGTCCTTAGAACTGTTTATCTTGACGATCACAGTTTGATTATCACAGTTCATCAGGATAGGGGGTATTGGTTTTTCAACCATAGGTAAGTCCATCAAGAGTTCACGAAGCCACTCTGCTTCAACAGTGGCAGTGTCTAATGCTATGAGTTCTGCTTCCATAGTTGACCTCGTTAAGATGGTCTGCTTGCAAGACTTCCAGGAAACAGCGCCACCACCATGTGTAAAAACATAACCACTTGTGGCCTTAATCTCATCAGCATCAGATATCCATTTTGAGTCACTATAACCCTCCAGTACTCTTGGATACCCGGTGTAGTGAATCCCATAGCTCACGGTGTCTTTCAAATAGCGCATAACTCTCTCAAGCGCATGCCATGTTGAGGACGTGCAGAAAACAAAAAATTTCCTACGGTTTCACCAAGATCCATCTAGGAGTTCATCTAGCAACGAGTGATTAGATGCATCTACGTACCTTGTAGATTGCGAGCGGAAGCGTTCAAAGAACGGGGATGAGGTAGTCGTACTCGACGTGATTCGAATCACCGAAGATCTTAGCACCGAACGGACGGCACCTCCGCGTTCAACACACGTACGGAACAGCCACGTCTCCTCCTTCTTGATCCAGCAAGGGCAGAGGAGAGGTTGAGGGAGATGGCACCAGCAGCAGCACGACGGCGTGGTGTTGATGGAGCTGCAGTACTCCGGCAGGGCTTCGCCAAGCACTATGGAGGAGGAGGATGTGTTGGAGAGGGAGAAGGAGGCAACCAAAGGCGTGTATGAAAAGCCCTCCTACCCCCACTATATATAGGAGGGCCAAGGGGGGGCGCCGGCCCTAGGAGATCCAATCTCCTAGGGGGGTGCGGCCAAGGGGGAGGAATCCCTCCTCCCCAAGGCACCTAGGAGGTGCCTTCCCCTCCTAGGACTCTTCCTCCCTTGAAACCCTAGGCGCATGGGCCTCTTGGGGCTGGTGCCCTTGGCCCATGTAGGCCAAGGCGCACCCCCTACAGCCCATGTGGCCCCCCGGGACAGGTGGCCCCACCCGGTGGACCCCCGGGACCCTTCCGGTGGTCCCGGTACAATACCGATAACCCCGAAACTTGTCCCGATGCCCGAAACAGGACTTCCCATATATAAATCTTTACCTCCGGACCATTCCGGAACTCCTCGTGACGTCCGGGATCTCATCGGGACTCCGAACAACATTCGGGTTACTGCATATACATATCCCTACAACCCTAGCGTCACCGAACCTTAAGTGTGTAGACCCTACGGGTTCGGGAGACATGCAGACATGACCGAGACGACTCTCCGGTCAATAACAACAGCGGGATCTGGATACCCATGTTGGCTCCCACATGCTCCACGATGATCTCATCGGAATGAACCACGATGTCGAGGATTCAATCAATCCCGTATTCAATTCCCTTTGTCAATCGGTATGTTACTTGCCCGAGATTCGATCGTCGGTATCCCAATACCTCGTTCAATCTCGTTACCGGCAAGTCACTTTACTCGTACCGTAATGCATGATCCCGTGACCAGACACTTGGTCACTTTGAGCTCATTATGATGATGCATTACCGAGTGGGCCCAGTGATACCTCTCCGTCATACGGAGTGACAAATCCCAGTCTTGATCCGTGTCAACCCAACAGACACTTTCGGAGATACCCGTAGTCAACCTTTATAGTCACCCAGTTACGTTGTGACGTTTGGTACACCCAAAGCACTCCTACGGTATCCGGGAGTTACACGATCTCATGGTCTAAGGAAAGGATACTTGACATTGGAAAAACTCTAGCAAACGAACTACACGATCTTTATGCTATGTTTAGGATTGGGTCTTGTCCATCACATCATTCTCCTAATGATGTGATCTCGTTATCAATGACATCCAATGTCCATAGTCAGGAAACCATGACTATCTGTTGATCAACGAGCTAGTCAACTAGAGGCTTACTAGGGACATGGTGTTGTCTATGTATCCACACATGTATCTGAGTTTCCTATCAATACAATTCTAGCATGGATAATAAACGATTATCATGAACAAGGAAATATAATAATAATCAATTTATTATTGCCTCTAGGGCATATTTCCAACAGTCTCCCACTTGCACTAGAGTCAATAATCTAGTTCACATCGATATGTGATTAACACTCAAGGTCACATCCCCATGTGACTAACACCCAAAGAGTTTACTAGAGTCAATAATCTAGTTCACATTTACCATGTGATTAACACTCGATGAGTTCTGGGTTTGATCATGTTATGCTTGTGAGAGAGGTTTTAGTCAACGGGTCTGAACCTTTCAGATCCGTGTGTGCTTTACAAATCTCTATGTCATCTCCTAGATGCAGCTACCACGTTCTATTTGGAGCTATTCCAAATAACTGTTCTACTATACGAATCCAGTTTACTACTCAGAATAATCTGGATTACTGTCAAAGTTTGCATCGGCGTAACCCTTTACGACGAACTCTTTTACCACCTCCATAATCGAGAAAATTCCTTAGTCCACTAGTTACTAAGGATAACTTTGACCGCTGTCATGTGATCCATTCTTGGATCACTCTTGTACCCCTTGACTGACTCATGGCAAGGCACACTTCAGGTGCGGTACACAGCATAGCATACTGTAGAACCTACGACTTAAGCATAGGGGACGACCTTCGTCCTTTCTCTCTATTCTGCCATGGTCGAGCTTTAAGTCTTAACTTCATACCTTACAACTCAGGCAAGAACTCCTTCTTCGACTGATCCATCTTGAACACCTTCAAGATCATGTCAAGGTATGTGCTCATTTGAAAATACTATTAAGCGTTTTGATCTATCCTTATAGATCTTGATGCTCAATGTTCAAGTAGCTTAATCCAGGCTTTCCATTGAAAAACACTTTCCAAATAACCCTATATGCTTTCCAGAAATTCTACGTCATTTCTGATCAAAAATATGTCAACAACATATACTCATCAGAAATTCTATAGTGCTCCCACTCACTTCTTTGGAAATACAAGTTTTTCATAAACTTTGTATAAACCCAAAATCTTTGATCATCATCAAAGCATACATTCCAACTCCGAGATGCTTACTCCATTCCTCAGAAGGATTGCTGGAGCTTTGCATACTTATCAGCATCTTTCAGGATTGACAAAACCTTCCGGTTGTATCACATACAACCTTTCCTCAAGAAAATCGTCGAGGAAACAATGTTTTGACACCCTATCTGCAAGATTTCATAAATAATGCAGTAATCACTAATATAGTTTCAACAGACTCTTAGCATCGCTACGAGTGAGAAAGTCTCACCGTAGTCAACTCCTTGAACTTGTCAGGAAACTTCTTAATGACAAGTCGAGCTTTCTTAATGGTGACATTTACCATCATTGTCCGTCTTCCTTTTAAATCCATCTGTACTCAACAGCCTCACGACCATCAAGTAGTTCTTCCAAAGTCTACACTTTGTTTTCATACATGGATCCTCTCTCGGATTTTATGGCCTCGAGCCATTTATCGGAATCCAGGCCCACCATCGCTTCTCCATAGCTCGTAGGTTCATTGTTGTCTAGCAACATGACTTCCAAGATAGGATTACGTACCACTCTGAAGTAGTACGCATCCTTGTCATCCCACGAGGTTTGGTAGTGACTTGATCCGAAGTTTCATGATCACTATCATAAGCTTCCACTTCAATTGGTGTAGGTGCCACAGGAACAACTTCCTGTGCCCTGCTACACACTAGTTGAAGAGACGGTTCAATAACCTCATCAAGTCTCCACCATCCTCCCACTCAATTCTTTCGAGAGAAACTTTTCCTCGAGAAAGGACCCGATTCTAGAAACAATCCTTTATTGCTTTCGGATCTAAGACAGGAGGTATACCCAACTGTTTTGGGTGTCCTATGAAGATGCATTTATCCGCTTTGGGTTCGAGCTTATTAGCCTGAAACTTTTCACATAAGCGTCGCAGCCCCAAACTTTTAAGAAATGACAGCTTAGGTTTCTCTAAACCATAGTTCATATGGTGTCATCTCATCGGAATTACATGGTGCCCTATTTAAAGTGAATGTGGTTGTCTCTAATGCCTAACCCATAAACTATCGTGGTAATTCGATAAGAGACATCATGGTATGCATCATATCCAATAGGGTACAGTTATGATGTTCGGACACACCATCACACTATGGTGTTCCAGGCTGTATTAGTTGTGAAACGATTTCCACAATGTCTTAATTTTTGTGCCAAACTCGTAATTCAGATATTCATATCTATGATCATATCATAGATCTTTTATCCTCTTGTCACGACGATCTTTCAACTTCACCCTGAAATTACTTGAACCTTTCAATAATTCAGACTCATGATTCATCAAGTAAATATACTCAACATCTACTCAAATCATCTGTGAAGTAAGAACATAACGATATCCACTACATGCCTCAGCACTCATTGGACTGCACACATCAAAAATGTATTACTTCCAACAAGTTGCTTTCTTGTTCCATTTTACTGAAAACGAGGCTTTCAGTCATCTTGCCCATGTGGTATGATTTGCATGCCTCAAGTGATTCAAAATCAAGTGAGTCCAAACGGTCCATTTGCATGGAGTTTCTTCATGCATACACACCAATAGACATGGTTCGCATGTCTCAAACTTTTAAAATTGAGTGAGTCTAAAGATCCATCAACATGGAGCTTCTTCATGCGTTTTATACCGATATGACTTACGTGGCTGTGCCACAAGTAGGTGGTACTATCATTACTATCTTTTGGCATGAACATGTGTATCACTACGATCGAGATTCAATAAACCATTCATTTTAGGTGTAAGACCATTGAAGGTATTATTCAAATAAACAGAGTAACCATTATTCTCCTTAAATGAATAACCGTATTGCGATAGACATAATCCAATCATGTCTATGCTCAACGCAAACACCAATCTCGATGGTAGAGGGAGCGTGCGATGCTTGATCATATCAACATTGAGAACACTTCCAACACATATCGTCAGCTCACCTTTAGCTAGTCTCCGTTTATTCCGTAGCTTTTATTTCGAGTTACTAACACTTAGCAACCGAACCGGTATCTAATACCCTGGTGCTACTAGGAGTACTAGTAAAGTACACATCAACACAATGTATATCCAATATACTTCTATCGACCTTGCCAGCCTTCTTATCTACCAAGTATCTAGGGTAATTCTGCTCCAGTGGCTATTCCCCTTATTACAGAAGCACTTAGTCTCGGGTTTGGGTTCAACCTTGGGTTTCTTCACTAGAGCAGCAGCTGAATTGCCGTTTCATGAAGTATCCCTTCGTGCCCTTGCCCTTCTTGAAACTAGTGGTTTCACCAACCATCAACAATTGATGCTCCTTCTTGATTTCTACTTTTGTGGTGTCAAACATCGCGAATATCTCAAGGATCATCATACATGTCCCTGATATATTATAGTTCATCACGAAGCTCTAGCAGCTTGGTGGTAATGACTTCGGAGAACCATCACTATTTTATCTGGAAGATCAACTCCCACTCGATTCAAGCGATTGTTGTACTCAGACAATCTGAGCATAAGTTCAACAATTGAGCTTTTCTCCTTAGTTTGTAGGCTAAGAAAATCATCGGAGGTCTTATACCTCTTGACGTGGGCACGAGCCTGAAATCCCAATTTCAGCCCTCGAAACATCTCATATGTTCCGTGACGTTTCAAAAAGTCTTAGGTGCCCCAACTCTAAACCGTTTAACTGAACTATCACGTAGTTATCAAGACGTGTATGTGAGATGTTCGCAACATCCACAGACGACGTTCGAGGTTCAGCACACTGAGTGGTGCATTAAGGACATAAGCCTTTTAAGAAGCAATGAGGACAATCCTCAGTTTACGGACCTAGTCCGCATAATTGCTACTATCAAGTTTCAACTAATTTTTCTCTAGGAACATAACTAAACAGTAGAACTATAGCGTGAGCTACGACATAATTTGCAAAATCCTTTTGACTATGTTCAGAATAATTAAGTTCATCTTATGAACTCCCACTTAGATAGACATCCCTCTAGTCATCTAAGTGATTACATGATCCGAGTGAACTAGGCCGTGTCCGATCAACACGTGAGACGGACTAGTCAACGTCGGTGAACATCTTCATGTTGATCATATCTACCATACGACTCATGCTCGACCTTTCGGTCTCTGTGTTCCGAGGCCATGTCTGTACATGCTAGGCTCGTCAAGTTAACCCTAAGTGTTTTTGCATGTGTAAAACTGTCTTACACCTGTTGTATGTGAACGTAAGGATCTATCACACCCGATTAACACGTGGTGCTTCGAAACGACGAACTGTAGCAACGGTGCACAGTTAGGGGAGAACACTTCTTGAAATTTTAATGAGAGATCATCTTATTTACTACCGTCGTTCTAAGCAAATAAGATGTATAAACATGATAAACATCACATGCAATCAAATAATAGTGACATGATATGGCCAATATCATATAGCTCCTTTGATATCCATCTTGGGGCTCCATGATCATCTATTACAAGAGCATGATCAATCTTATACATCACATATATCATTCATCACATCCTTTGGGCCATATCACATCACATAACATACCCTGCAAAAACAAGTTAGACGTCCTCTAATTGTTGTTTGCATGTTTTACGTGGCTGCTATGGGTTTCTAGCAAGAACGTTTCTTACCTACGCAAAACCACAACGTGATATGCCAATTGCTATTTACCCTTCATAAGGACCCTGTTCATCGAATCCGATCCGACTAAAGTGGGAGAGACAGACACCCGCCAGCCACCTTATGCAACTAGTGCATGTTTGTCGGTGGAACCGGTCTCACGTAAGAGTACGTGTAAGGTTGGTCCGGGCCGCTTCATCCCACGATGCCGCCGAATCAAGATAAGACTAGTAACGGCAAGCATATTGAACAAAATCAACGCCCACAACTACTTTGTGTTCTACTCGTGCATAGAATCTACGCAATAGACCTAGCTCATGATGCCACTGTTGGGGAACGTAGCAGAAATTCAAAATTTTCCTACGTGTCACCAAGATCTATCTATGGAGAGACTAGCAACAAGGGGAAGGAGAGTGCATCTACATACCCTTGTAGATCGCTAAGCGGAAGCGTTCAAGTGAACGGGGTTGATGGAGTCGTACTCGTCGTGATTCAAATCACCGATGACCAAGTGCCGAACGCACGGCACCTCCGCGTTCAACACACGTACAGCCCGGTGACGTCTCCCACGCCTTGATCCAGCAAGGAGAGAGGGAGAGGTTGAGGAAGACTCCATCCAGCAGCAGCACAACGGCGTGGTGGTGATGGAGGAGTCGTGGCAATCCTGCAGGGCTTCGCCAAGCACCACAGAAGAGGAGGGAGAGAGAGATGCAGGGCTGCACCAACCAGAGATCGAATCGCGTGTTATGGGCAGCCCTAGGCCTCATATATATAGGGAAGGGGAGGGGCTGCGCCCCCTCTAGGGTTCCCACCCCTAGGGGGGCGGCAGCCCTAGATGGGGATCAAGGGTGGCGGCCAAGAGGGGAGGAGAGATGGGGGCGCCCCCTAGGGTGGGCCTTAGGCCCATCTAAGCCTAGGGTTTCCCCTCTCTCCACCTCTTAGGCGCCTTGGGCCTATGTGGGAGGCGCACCAGCCCACTAAGGGGCTGGTCCCTCACCACTCTTGGCCCATGAAGGCCTCCGAGGTTGGTGGCCCCACTTGGTGGACCCCCGGGACCCTCCTGGTGGTCCCGGTACGTTACCGATAAACCCCAAAACTCTTCCGGTGACCAAAACAGGATTTCCCATATATAAATCTTTACCTCCGGACCATTCCGGAACTCCTCGTGACGTCTGGGATCTCATCCGGGACTCCGAACAACATTCGGTAACCACATACAAACTTCCTTTATAACCCTAGCGTCATCGAACCTTAAGTGTGTAGACCCTACGGGTTCGGGAGACATGCAGACATGACCGAGACGTTCTCCGGTCAATAACCAACAGCGGGATCTGGATACCCATGTTGGCTCCCACATGTTCCACGATGATCTCATCGGATGAACCACGATGTCAAGGACTTAATCAATCCCGTATACAATTCCCTTTGTCTATCGGTATGTTACTTGCCCGAGATTCGATCGTCGGTATCCAATACCTAGTTCAATCTCGTTACCGGCAAGTCTCTTTACTCGTTCCGTAACACATCATCCCGTGATCAACTCCTTTCACATTGCGCATATGATGATGTCCTACCGAGTGGGCCCAGAGATACCTCTCCGCTTACACGGAGTGACAAATCCCAGTCTCGATTCGTGCCAACCCAACAGACACTTTCGGAGATACCTGTAATGCACCTTTATAGTCACCCAGTTACGTTGTGACGTTTGATACACCCAAAATTCCTACGGTATCCGGGAGTTGCACAATCTCATGGTCTAAGGAAATGATACTTGACATTAGAAAAGCTTTAGCATACGAACTACACGATCTTTGTGCTAGGCTTAGGATTGGGTCTTGTCCATCACATCATTCTCCTAATGATGTGATCCCGTTATCAATGACATCCAATGTCCATGGTCAGGAAACCGTAACCATCTATTGATCAACGAGCTAGTCAACTAGAGGCTTACTAGGGACATGGTGTTGTCTATGTATCCACACATGTATCTGAGTTTCCTATCAATACAATTCTAGCATGGATAATAAACGATTATCATGAACAAGGAAATATAATAATAACTAATTTATTATTGCCTCTAGGGCATATTTCCAACAGTTCTTACTTCACAGATGATTTGAGTAGATGTTGAGTATATTTACTTGATGAATCACGAGTCTGAATTATTGAAAGGTTCAAGTAATTTCAGTGTGAAGTTGAAAGATCGTTGTGATAAGAGGA
This sequence comes from Triticum urartu, assembly GCF_003073215.2. Taxonomy (NCBI): domain Eukaryota; kingdom Viridiplantae; phylum Streptophyta; class Magnoliopsida; order Poales; family Poaceae; genus Triticum; species Triticum urartu. Next base: position 6,955 of record NW_024112930.1, on the reverse strand, counting down.
TAAAAGATCTATGATATGATCATAGAGAGGAATATCTGAATTACGAGTTTGGCACAAAATTAAGACATTGTGGAAATCGTTTCACAACTAATACAGCCTGGAACACCATAGTGTGATGGTGTGTCCGAACATCATAACTGCACCCTATTGGATATGATGCATACCATGATGTCTCTTATCGAATTACCACAATAGTTTATGGGTTAAGCATTAGAGACAACCACATTCACTTTAAATAGGGCACCACGTAATTCCGATGAGATGACACTGTATGAACTATGGTTTAGAGAAACCTAAGCTGTCATTTCTTAAAAGTTTGGGGCTGCGACGCTTATGTGGAAAAGTTTCAGGCCGATAAGCTCAAACCCAAAGCGGATAAATGCATCTTCATAGGACAACCCAAAAATAGTTGGGTATACCCCCTGTCTCAGATCCGAAAGCAATAAGGATTGTTTCTAGAATCGGGTCCTTTCTCGAGGAAAAGTTTCTCTCGAAAGAATTGAGTGGGAGGATGGTGGAGACTTGATGAGGTTATTGAACCGTCTCTTCAACTAGTGTGTGGCAGGGCACAGGAAGTTGTTCCTGTGGCACCTACACCAATTGAAGTGGAAGCTTATGATAGTGATCATGAAACTTCAGATCAAGTCACTACCAAACCTCGTAGGATGACAAGGATGCGTACTACTTCAGAGTGGTACGTAATCCTGTCTTGGAAGTCATGTTGCTAGACAACAATGAACCTACGAGCTATGGAGAAGCAATGGGTGGGCCTGGATTCCGATAAATGGCTCGAGGCCATAAAATCCGAGAGAGGATCCATGTATGAAAACAAAGTGTAGACTTTGGAAGAACTACTTGATGGTCGTGAGGCTGTTGAGTACAGATGGATTTTAAAAGGAAGACGGACAATGATGGTAAATGTCACCATTAAGAAAGCTCGACTTGTCGTTAAGATGTTTTCCGACAAGTTCAAGGAGTTGACTACGGATGAGACTTTCTCACTCGTAGCGATGCTAAGAGTCTGTTGGAATTATATTAGCGATTACTGCATTATTTATGAAATCTTGCAGATAGGATGTCAAAACATTGTTTCCTCGACGATTTTCTTGAGGAAAGGTTGTATGTGATACAACCGGAAGGTTTTGTCAATCCTGAAAGATGCTAATAAGTATGCAAAGCTCCAGCAATCCTTCTAAGGACTGGAGTAAGCATCTCGGAGTTGGAATGTATGCTTTGAAGATGATCAAAGATGATGGAGTAAGCATCTCGGAGTTGGAATGTATGCTTTGATGAGATGATCAAAGATTTTGGGTGTATACAAAGTTTATGAGAAACTTGTATTTCCAAAGAAGTGAGTGGGAGCACTATAGAATTTCTGATGAGTATATGTTGTTGACATATTTTTACAGAAATGACGTAGAATTTCTGGAAAGCATATAGGGATATTTGGAAAGTGTTTTTCAATGAAAGCCTGGATTAAGCTACTTGAACATTGAGCATCAAGATCTATAAGGATAGATCAAAACGCTTAATGGTACTTTCAAATGAGCACATACCTTGACATGATCTTGAAGGTGTTCAAGATGGATCAGTCAAAGAAGGAGTTCTTGCCTGAGTTGTAAGGTATGAAGTTAAGACTTAAAGCTCGACCACGGCAGAAGAAGGAAGGACGAAGGTCGTCCCCTATGCTTAAGTCGTAGGCTCTACAGTATGCTATGCTGTGTACCGCACCTGAAGTGTGCCTTGCCATGAGTCAGTCAAGGGGTACAAGAGTGATCCAAGAATGGATCACAGAGACAGCGGTCAAAGTTATCCTTAAACTAGTGGACTAAGGAATTTTCTCGATTATGGAGGTGGTAAAAGAGTTCGTCGTAAAGGGTTACGCCGATGCAAACTTTGACACTAATCCAGATTATTCTGAGTAGTAAACTGGATTCGTATAGTAGAACAGTTATTTGGAATAGCTCCAAATAGACGTGGTAGCTGCATCTAGGAGATGACATAGAGATTTGTAAAGCACACACGGATCTGAAAGGTTCAGACCCGTTGACTATAACCTCTCTCACAAGCATAACATGATCAAACCCAGAACTCATCGAGTGTTAATCACATGGTAAATGTGAACTAGATTATTGACTCTAGTAAACTCTTTGGGTGTTAGTCACATGGGGATGTGACCTTGAGTGTTAATCACATATCGATGTGAACTAGATTATTGACTCTAGTGCAAGTGGGAGACTGTTGGAAATATGCCCTAGAGGCAATAATAAATTGTTATTATTATATTTCCTTGTTCATGATAATCGTTTATTATCCATGCTAGAATTGTATTGATAGGAAACTCAGATACATGTGTGGATACATAGACAACACCATGTCCCTAGTAAGCCTCTAGTTGACTAGCTCGTTGATCAATAGATGGTTACTGTTTCCTGACCATGGACATTGGATGTCGTTGATAACGGGATCACATCATTAGGAGAATGATGTGATGGACAAGACCCAATCCTAAGCCTTAGCACAAAGATCGTGTAGTTCGTATGCTAAAGCTTTTCTAATGTCAAGTATCATTTCCTTAGACCATGAGATTGTGCAACTCCCGGATACCGTAGGAATGCTTTGGGTGTACCAAACGTCACAACGTAACTGGGTGACTATAAAGGTGCACTACAGGTATCTCCGAAAGTGTCTGTTGGGTTGGCACGAATCGAGACTGGGATTTGTCACTCCGTGTGACGGAGAGGTATCTCTGGGCCCACTCGGTAGGACATCATCATAATGTGCACAATGTGATCAAGGAGTTGATCACGGGATGATGTGTTACGGAACGAGTAAAGAGACTTGCTGGTAATGAGATTGAACAAGGTATAGGGATACCGACGATCGAATCTCGGGCAAGTACAATACCGCTAGACAAAGGGAATTGTATACGGGATTGATTAAGTCCCTGACATCGTGGTTCATCCGATGAGATCATCGTGGAACATGTGGGAGCCAACATGGGTATCCAGATCCCGCTATTGGTTATTAACCGGAGAGTCATCTCGGTCATGTCTGCATGTCTCCCGAACCCGTAGGGTCTACACACTTAAGGTTCGGTGACGCTAGGGTTATAGAGATATTAGTATGCGGTAACCTGAAAGTTGTTCGGAGTCCCGGATGAGATCCCGGACGTCACGAGGAGTTCCGGAATGGTTCGGAGGTAAAGAATTATATATAGGAAGTGCGATTTCGGCCATCGGGACAAGTTTCGGGGTCATCGGTATTGTACCGGGACCACCGGAAGGGTCCCGGGGGTCCACCGGGTGGGGCCACCTACCCCGGGGGGCCACATGGGCTGTAGGGGGTGCGCCTTGGCCTACATGGGACAAGGGCACCAGCCCCTAGAGGCCCATGCGCCAAAGGGACAAGAGGAGGGGAGAGTCCTAACGGGGGAAGGCACCTCCGAGGTGCCTTGGGGAGGATGGACTCCTCCCCCCCCTTGGCTGCACCCTTCCTTGGAGGAAGGGGCAAGGCTGCGCCCTCCCCCTCTCCCTTGGCCCTATATATAGTGGGGGGAAGGGAGGGCAACCATACCTAAGGCCTGCCGCCTCCCTCTCCCTCCCGTGACACATCTCCCTCCTCCCGCAGCGCTTAGCGAAGCCCTGTTGGAATCCCGCTACTTCCACCACCACGCTGTTGTGCTGTTGGATCTCCATCAACCTCTCCTCCCCCCTTGCTGGATCAAGAAGGAGGAGACGTCGCTGCTCCGTACGTGTGTTGAACGCGGAGGTGCCGTCCGTTCGGCGCTAGGATCATCGGTGATTTGGATCACGACGAGTACGACTCCATCAACCCCGTTCTCTTGAACGCTTCCGCGCGCGATCTACAAGGGTATGTAGATCCACTCCTCCCTCGTTGCTAGATGACTCCATAGATAGATCTTGGTGACACGTAGGAAAATTTTGAATTTATGCTACGTTCCCCAACAGTGGCATCATGAGCTAGGTCTATGCGTAGTTACTATGCACGAGTAGAACACAAAGTAGTTGTGGGCGTCGATATTGTCAATTATCTTGCCATTACTAGTCTTATCTTGATTCGGCGGCATCGTGGGATGAAGCGGCCCAGACCGACCTTACACGTACTCTTACGTGAGACTGGTTCCACCGACTGACATGCACTAGTTGCATAAGGTGGCTAGCGGGTGCCTGTCTCTCCCACTTTAGTCGGATCGGATTCGATGAAAAGGGTCCTTATGAAGGGTAAATAGAAATTGGCATATCACGTTGTGGTTTTGCGTAGGTAAGAAACGTTCTTGCTAGAAACCCATAGCAGCCACGTAAAACATGCAAACAACAATTAGAGGACGTCTAACTTGTGTTTGCAGGGTATGCTATGTGATGTGATATGGCCAAAAGGATGTGATGAATGATATATGTGATGTATGAGATTGATCATGTTCTTGTAATAGGAATCGCGACTTGCATGTCGATGACGTGACAAGATGATCATGGAGCCCCAAGATGGAGATCAAAGGAGCTATATGATATTGGCCATATCATGTCACTATTATTTGATTGCATGTGATGTTTATCATGTTTATACATCTTATTTACTTAGAACGACGGTAGTAAATAAGATGATCCCTTACAACAATTTCAAGAAGTGTTCTCCCCTAACTGTGCACCGTTGCTAAAGTTCGTCGTTTCGAAGCACCACGTGATGATCGGGTGTTATAGATCCTTACGTTCACATACAACGGGTGTAAGACAGTTTTACACATGCAAAACACTTAGGGTTAACTTGACAAGCCTAGCATGTACAGACATGGCCTCGGAACACAGAGACCGAAAGGTCGAGCATGAGTCGTATGGTAGATACGATCAACATGAAGATGTTCACCGATGATGACTAGTCCGTCTCACGTGATGATCGGACACGGCCTAGTTGACTCGGATCATGTAATCACTTAGATGACTGGAGGGATGTCTATCTGAGTGGGAGTTCATAAGATGAACTTAATTATCCTGAACATAGTCAAAAGGATTTTGCAAATTATGTCGTAGCTCGCGCTTCAGTTCTACTGTTTAGATATGTTCCTAGAGAAAATTTAGTTGAAAGTTGATAGTAGAAATTATGCGGACTAGGTCCATAAACTGAGGATTGTCCTCATTGCTTCACAGAAGGCTTATGTCCTTAATACACCGCTCAGTGTGCTGAACCTCGAACGTCGTCTGTGGATGTTGCGAACATCTGACATACACGTTTTGATAACTACATGATAGTTCAGTTAAACGGCTTAGAGTTGAGGCACCAAAGACGGTTTTGAAACGTCACGAAACATATGAGATGCTTCGAGGGCTGAAATTGGGATTTCAGGCTCGTGCCCACGTCAAGAGGTATAAGACCTCCAACGATTTTCTTAGCCTGCAAACTAAGGGAGAAAAGCTCAATTGTTGAACTTGTGCTTAGATTGTCTGAGTACAACAATCGCTTGAATCGAGTGGGAGTTGATCTTCCAGATGAGAAAGTGATGTTTCTCCGAAGTCATTACCACCAAGCTGCTAGAGCTTCGTGTTGAACTATGATATATCAGGGATATATATGATGATCCTTGAGATATTCGCGATGTTTGACACCACAAAAGTAGAAATCAAGAAGGAGCATCAATTGTTGATGGTTGGTGAAACCACTAGTTTCAAGATGGGCAAGGGCAAGAAGGGATACTTCATGAAACGGCAATTCAGCTGCTGCTCTAGTGAAGAAACCCAAGGTTGAACCCAAACCCGAGACTAAGTGCTTCTGTAATAAGGGGAACAGCCACTGGAGCAGAATTACCCTAGATACTTGGTAGATCAGAAGGCTGGCAAGGTCGATAGAAGTATATTGGATATACATTGTGTTGATGTGTACTTTACTAGTACTCCTAGTAGCACCAGGGTATTAGATACCAGTTCGGTTGCTAAGTGTTAGTAACTCGAAATAAAAGCTACAGAATAAACGGAGACTAGCTAAAGGTGAGCTGACGATATGTGTTGGAAGTGTTTCCAAGGTTGATATGATCAAGCATCGCACGCTCCCTCTACCATCGAGATTGGTGTTAAACCTAAATAATTGTTATTTGGTGTTTGCGTTGAGCATAGACATGATTGGATTACGTCTATCGCGATACGGTTATTCATTTAAGGAGAATAATGGTTACTCTGTTTATTTGAATAATACCTTAAATGGTCTTGCACCTAAAATGAATGGTTTATTGAATCTCGATCGTAGTGATACACATGTTCATGCCAAAAGATAGTAATGATAGTACCACCTACTTGTGGCACTGCCACGTAAGTCATATCGGTATAAAACGCATGAAGAAGCTCCATGTTGATGGATCTTTGGGCTCACTCGTTTTTGAAAAGTTTGAGACATGCGAACCATGTCTATTAGTGTATATGCATGAAGAAACTCCATGCAAATGGACCATTTGGACTCACTTGATTTTGAATCACTTGAGACATGCAAATCATACCACATGGGCAAGATGACTGAAAGCCTCGGTTTCAGTAAAATGGAACTGGAAAGCAACTTGTTGGAAGTAATACATTTTGATGTGTTCAGTCCAATGAGTGCTGAGGCGTGTAGTGGATATCGTTATGTTCTTGTTGGGGAACGTAGCAGAAATTCAAAATTTTCCTACGTGTCACCAAGATCTATCTATGGAGAGACTAGCAACGAGGGGAAGGAGAGTGCATCTACATACCCTTGTAGATCGCTAAGCGGAAGCGTTCAAGTGAACGGGGTTGATGGAGTCGTACTCGTCGTGATTCAAATCACCGATGATCAAGTGCCGAACGCACGGCACCTCCGCGTTCAACACACGTACAGCCCGGTGACGTCTCCCACGCCTTGATCCAGCAAGGAGAGAGGGAGAGGTTGAGGAAGACTCCATCCAGCAGCAGCACAACGGCGTGGTGGTGATGGA
>NW_024112929.1:0-31617 GCF_003073215.2 Triticum urartu | reverse complement strand
AAGCGCGCCGGGGTCGGGGGCGAGCGCGCCGAGGTCAGGGGCGGGCGCGGCGGTGCGACGGGGCCGGGGAAGAGAGAGTGGGGATTTGGGGGAAAAGAGGCGGGATGAAGCAGGGAGAGGGAGAATTTTGGGTTAAGTGGACGTAGCAGTAGCGCGTTTACACGAAACGCGCTACTACTACCTTGACTAGCTGTGGCGGTTTTCTGCAGAAACCGCTACTGCTACCTTGACTAGCTGTAGCGATTTTCTACAGAAACCGCTACTGCTACCTTGACTAGCTGTAGCTCTTTTTCACTAAAGCGCTACTGCTATAACCAGTTTCCCTTTTTTCTTTTCCTCAGCATAATAGGAACATATATATTACATCATTGGACCCTTGCATAATAATGGCTAAGTGTGTATACAAAATAGGAACATATATATATATATATTACATCATTGGACCCATGCATAATAATTGCTAATTAAGTGTGTATACAAAATAGGAACATATATATATATATATAACATCATTTGACCGATTCCTCAGCGCTGACGTTTTCGTTTTTGAGTCAGCTTCTTTCCCTTCTTGTTCGTCGAAGAATAATGGAGCCCCTCATTGTGACTTTGCCTTTTCCATGGAGCACGATTTTTATTTGGTAATGTAGTATTGATTCTTCTTTTGACGTATACTTCATCATCATCGTCATCTTCCCTCATTGGGTTGCCGTACTGATCATAGTCTTCCTCGTTGGCGACTCCATCCATTCCAATGATGTTTCTTTTGCCTTTCCTCACGACAACATGACTAGGATTGCATGGGTCGGTTATGAAGAAGCATTGTGTCACGTGCTTAGCGTGTACCCATGGCTCGTTTTTTGCGATAGCGTTCACGGAGCGCTCTTGGCGTCGGGTATAGTCATGGTAGTGAAAATCCGGCTTTCTCTTTCGACATTCTTAGCCCATCTGACACGGAACATCGTCGTGTTGTGCAGTCCAGAGTAGTCAAGCTCCCAGATCTCCTCGACCCTTCCATAAAATCATTCAGTTGCGCCGTTGTCGCTGCCGGTCATGCATTCCATCGTCACCCCTGAGTTCTGATATTCATCACTGTCCATATCTTTGGCCTCCGTGTAGAACGTGTATCCGTTGATATCATATGCCTGATAGGTTATGAGGTTGGGCGAGGGGCCATGTGCTAAGGCATATATGAGCAATCCGTCCTTAGAGCCCTCCTCCGGGGGATTAGCAATAATATGCTCTTTGAACCAATGCAGGAAAGTGGAGTTGTGCTCTCTAGTAACTTCGGCGTCCGTCCTGCATACCCCCGGTCATGATACTTCTTTGCGATAATTTCTTTGTGCAGTACCACGAAAGGATCTACCTCGTCTAGGTGTTGTAGCACTACCAAGTTTGCTCTGTCAAAGTCGCTGCGTCGATCTGAGTATGCCACGTGCAGTTCCCTGCGACCGTTGCAGTGACCTTCTCCTTCGAGCCTCCCATCGTGCTTGTTAACGGGCAAACCAACACTAACACCAGGCGGCTGGTCTGCGCCATATAGAAAATTCTCACAGAAAGAGATGCACTCTTGTGTCAAATAGCCCTGGACGATGCTTCCATCCGGACGGGACATGTTATAAACGAATCCTTTGATGATCCCATTCATCCTCTCAAACGGCATCATGTTGTGCAGGAATGACGGCCCCAGGTCTATTATGTCATCCACAATATGGACACACAGATGCACCATCATGTCAAAGAACGCGGGCGTGAAGTACATCTCAAGCTCATTCAGTATCACAACGATCTCTTCCTGTAGCCTTCGAAGCTGCTTCACACTGATCGACTTTTGAGAGATGACATCGAAAAAGTTGCAGAGACCAATAAGCATGTCACGGACATGCTTGTCCATTATCCCTCTAAGGGCAACAGGTAATATCTGCGTCATCATCACATGACAGTCATGAGACTTCATCCCGCTGAACCTTTTCTTGTCCATGTCTAGATATCTACTTATCTTGCCACAGTAACTGGAACTAACTTTGACTCCGGTAAGGCACTTAAAGAATTGATTGATCTCAGCCTGACTTAAGGTGAAGCAAGAAGGGGGGCAATAATCCTCATTCTTTATTTTCTTGCCCTTCTTCTCCCGTGCCTCTGTCTCCGTCTCTGTCTCGTCTGACATTTTACGTGGCGGCATGTGCAGATCTTCCCTGATTTCCAAATCTTGCAAGTCTTTTCTTGCCTTCGGCCCATCCTTGGTCTTATCCGACATGTTCATCAGTGTTGCGAGCAAGCTCTCAAGGACATTCTTACAGATATGCATTTGATCAAGGCAATGAGGTGTATCGAGTTTGTGCCAGTACTCCAAGTCCCAGAACACAGACCTCGTCTTCCATACCTTCAGCAGCGGCTCCGGCGCCTTTCTCATCGTCTTTCCCGGCGCGGGGCACTCCTTCCAGTTTTTCAACAGCTCATCGATTTCGGCACCGCTCTGCTTATGTGGAGGTCCTCGATGCTCAGCGTGACCATTGAATAGATCTCCACGGTTTCTCCACGGGTCGTCCTGTTCGAGCCATCTTTGATGCCCCATGTACACGATTTTCCCAGACCCGCCATCTTTCCTTGACGTTAGCTGCTGAGACGTCGTATCATCCATGCACCACGTGCATCCGCAATATCCATGGCACACCTGGCCTGCCACATATTCGTAACCAAGATAGTCGTGCACTGTCGTGATTAGCGCGGCTCTCATGTTGAAATACTTGCATTTGCTAGCGTCCCATGTCTTGGCCTGTGTTTTCCATAACGTGTCTAACTCCTCCTGAAGTAGCCCCAGATACAAATTAATATTATTTCCTGGTTGTTTCGGCCCTTGAATAAGCATGCTCATGTGAATGTACTTCGATTTCATGCACAACCAGGGGGGAGGTTGTACATCCATACAAACACGCGCCATGTGCTATGGTTGGTGCTCTGGTTGCCAAACGGATTCATGCCATCGGTACACGCGCCGAGCACGATGTTCCTTGCATCACATTCAAAATACCGATAGAAGCTATTCAATGCTCTCCACTGGCTTCCATCCTTGACGTGTCTCAGCTTCGGATCATCTGCATCGTCGGGCTTCTTCCTCTCCGCGTGCCAGCACATTAGCTTTGCTTCCTTGGGATCTACAAAATACCTCTGGAGATGGGGAGTGATTGGTAAGTACCATACCACTTTCCGGAGACATTTCTTCCCAGCCTTCTTGTATCGAGAAGCATTGCACACCGGACAACTTGTTTTTTCCGCGTGCTCCTTCCGATAAATTATGCAATCCGTTGATGCATGCATGGTATCTAACGTGTGGCAGATCAAGAGGGCACACGATCTTCTTGGCCTCATCAACACTACTAGGACATAGATTACCCTCGGGAAGAACATCCTTTAGGTACTTGAGATGCTCATCGAGGCTAGTGTCGGTCCATTTGTTTTTAGTCTTCGTCTTCAGCACTTGGAGCGTGAAACTCAAGCGGGTCACCTCAGGATTGCAACCATCATACAATGGAGTGTTCGAGTCTACCACCAGTTGCTCCAGCTTAGCCTCCTCTCTAGAAGAAGCTCTCTCAGTACTCGTCTCCTTGCGAAGCAATGCTTGAACATGAGGGTCCCGCACGATTGAACTTAGTACCAACGAACTCTGCTGCGTGGAGTCCATGTCGTTCTCTCCGCCGCCATGTCTGGCCCCTTCTCCGCCGCCATGTCCGGCCTCTTCCCCGCCGCCATTATCGATCATCTCTTCGTCTTGCCCCGTGTCATCATTGCCTGCCCCGTCGGCATCCTCAACATCGTCATCCTCATCTTCAGTTATCCACCGAGTATAGCCATCCATGAAACCAGTCATGAGCAGGTGCGCTTCGACACCACCATCGACATGGGGGTCAAGCCAAACTATTCCTTTACATTTTCGACACGGACATAAAACCTCTGTCAAGTTATTTTCCTTCATGTCCTGTACCGCCGACCGCAAGCACCTGTCCACCATCGTTCCACTGACCATCGTGAACTCTGCACAGTAATAATAAAAAAATTGATTATAAAAATGCGTGCATTCATCAAAGTCATACAAAATTTCGGCATGACCTTCCTTAAAAGTAGGACATATATAGATCTAAAGTTTGCCCGGAATTCACCGAAACGGAAATAAATCAACATTTCGGCAAAACATAGGCAACTCAAATGCACAATTTGGCGTCAACTTATGCCACACACACAATTTCCATAAAAATATCACACACACATGCATAAACATATTTCCATTTTGCAAAAGCATGAAATATTAATCACACCTCTATCTCGAGATTGAGCACACGGTGGAGATGACGATGTAGGGAGGTCAAAAGTGCACAAAGCTCTTCTTGACAAAGAAAGATCTAGTTAGGGGGCAAATAGGTCACTTAACTAAATGCTACATCTACCTAGCTAGCTAATTTGGGAGGAGACAATTTCAACTAGTGGAGGGGGAGGGAAAAGAGAAAGGAGATGAATTAATGGAGGTGGTGTAGTTATAGCTAGGAGTAATGAAGAGAGAGAAAGGTAGATAGAAGAGGGAGAGTAATGGGGGGAGAAGTATTGAGGAAGAAGAAGAGTGAGAGAGGGAGGATGTGGGAGGTAGGGGAAAGGGAGGAGAGGAGATGGGGAGGGGGAGGTGGAAAAGGTGGTGGGTCCTGCGTCTTAGCAGTAGCGCGGGAGAGAAAGCGCGCTGCTGCTAAGAGCGTAGCAACAGCGCGCTTTCCTGTCACGCGCTACTGCTAAACGGGCCAACCCTGTGCACATTTTCAAAATTAGCAGCAGCGAGGTGACAAAAAAGCGCGCTGCTACTATGGCATTAGCAGCAGCGCGCTCCCTGGCACCGCGCTACTGGTAAACTTATGTTGTTGTGTACTGTCGGTGGATTTTTGTAGCAGCGCGGTTTAAGCGTCATGCGCTACTGCTAAGTTTGCACCAGTAGCGAGCTTTCCGTAGCCGCGCTGCTACTACTTAGCAGCAGCGCCTGTTTTTATGCCGTGCTGCTGCTAAGATTCTGTGTATAAGGTTTTCCCTAGTAGTGAACCTTGTAAGTATCTGTCCTCCGGTACAACATCAAGGTCGATTCCTCTTATTTGATCAACCATTTGCCGTGTCAAAAATGCAGAGGGGGATTCAAGGAGCACAAGGCCTGCACATCCAAGCAAGTGGTAACATGAACTTGTACATGGAACATCCCAAGCGCAAGCAGAGCTGCGGTGAGCCTGTACAACAAGCTAGCGTAAATCCCTGCATTTCATTTAATTCGTACTGGCATTCGTGTATGATTTGTGTGCAGTGGCTGATCCACGAATTCAAGTTACCAGGGGCGAACATTTAACTTAAAAAATACGAAGGCACTTGCACTCCGGAAATCAACATAACTTGAGAAATGTGAAACTACATGCACTTTGAAAACCAGCTAATGATCCAAAGTAGTTCAGTTTATAAACACTAAATGATGCAAGCACCAAAAAAACACAAAATACAACATGGTGCACAAGGAATACAAACATGGTCTGTACCTGCTTGAATTATTCGTTCTCTGGCTGAAAATATCGAAGTGTAATTGCACGTATAACTAGTGCGCAAACTGCATATCAATATATCTATCCTGCACAAGTATGCCAATAGTTTCAAACAACAGATTAGAAAAGTATTTATGCTATGTTGTCATGATACGGGGACTTTCTGGTAGATGGCCTCGACGTTTCCTCAAGCTATGAAAATGCACTATAATTTGCTTGTCATCAATGCCTGCAAATCTCCGTCTCTCTCAACCATAGTAGATCATCATTAGACACTAAATCCTTCAATGAGCTTGCAAAATGCTTGCATTAGATCCCTCATTAGACACTATATGCTCATCACCAGGAGCATGTAAAATGTTTGCATCAAATCCTTCATTAGCAGTCTGTTCATTAGACACTTCAGGCTCAAGAACAACATGAGCTTGTATGTTTGCACCAGAAACTTGATTAGATACATCAGATTCAGTCAGTTCAGTATTGATTGGGGGAGTTATAAAATAAGTAGAAATTGGTTTCATTTCCTCATAGATTCCCTACATACAAGCAGTTTTACAATACCGTCAGGTTTAACTATTGGCCAGAAATTGAAGAGTTGAATTAGATATAATCAGGGATGTGATGTACCTGCTCGTTGCGCATGCTACTCTTGCAATTAGCGACTGTCCGTTTGCGCAAGCTCGATGCCATGCCCGTGCTGCCGCCGCTGCCTCCCACGTAGGCTACACCCAGGGTTGGATCTTCATCTTCTTGTCCTTCCGTTCGCTTGAAGCCCGGCGACTGCCCTCCAACGAGGGCGCGAGGAAGTGCCGTGTTGGTCTGTCCAGCGGCGGCTAGGTTAGGAGCAAACCAGACTGGAGGCTGGAGTGAATGAATTGGGATTTTTCCTGCTGTCGATCAATATGGGAGGCGCTCGTTTGGGCCGCGAGCCTGCTATAGGGCCTGCCTTGCACTTATGTTATTGGCCCATCCAAATTGAAACTTTTTTCTTCATTTTTTACATTGCCTGCTCGTGCGTTGGGACGAACAAAACTAGCGTGGGCCAACCCGGACGACTCAAACTAGGTGCACACTTTCCAGCCACCTAAGGCGGCCGCCCATACCAGCCCCTATGGTGGCGTCGCCCCTTTTTGCGTGTATGATTGGATAGTGAAAAATATTCCAGTGGCGCTTTTGATTTACCCATAGAATGGTTGAATTGCTTGTTTCTATGAACTGAGTTCGCCAATAATGTGAAGGATGCCAGTCTTTTCATCCTATTGTAGATTGCTTAGATCTCGATATGCCAAAAGTAATCGCATGAAATATACAGTAAAAGCCAGTGTGATGTGTTTGGCTACAACTAGTCTGACTACACGTCCTCATATAACATATCAAGGACGCACCATCTTACCAGATTAACCATTCGACTTACCCATGCATTGTGGGAAGAAAGAAGTATTGAGACTGCGTATCCAAGCAATTGATGCCATGGACTCCTTCGTACAACCATGTAAGCGAAAAAGAAGTTGCAGTGTGCATGTACAAAGAACTAGCGTAAGTTCAGTTACCTGCTTCTCGGAATTTTAGTTAGCCACTTATTGCAAAATTGTTCAATTATGTTGCTTGGCTTAATTTAGTTTGCTACTGATTACATAATGGCATAGCCTGTTAATCATATTGTAGACTGGCCTATCTATGTGTTTGATACTTACTGTTAAGAATTACCTGTTTGCCTTAACTTAAATATCTACTTATTTGTTTAACTGCTTTGCTGCTGCAACAGCGGGTTACAATGATGTTAATAACTACTTTTCAGCATCCAATTGAAACTCTTTAATTCCTTGTTTGTTTAACTGGTTTGCTATTATAACTCCTAGTTGAGATGTTTTGCTAACTTCAACTTTTCTGAATCCAATCGGAACTTTAATGGCAAAACAGGTTAGCCCAAGATCAAAGAGCGAGGTCCCCATGGACGTTGCATCATCCCACAGCAGTGGCACCGGCCCAATCGTGCATTATGAATTGCCAACTGCTGATGCTCTAGAGGCTAAACTAGTGGTAGAAAGAGATTCTGCTTCTGCACTTAGAGATGAAGTTGACATGTTGAGGAAGCAAACAGCACAATCACAAGCAGTACTCAAGACAACCATTAAATATTTGGTGGATTTCAAAACGAAGCAAGCTGAGACTGACCAGATTGTTAAGGTCCTGAAGGAAAAAAGGAAATTAAATTCCTACCTGGTAAATCATAGGTGAAATGTTCTTTCCATAGTTGAATAACCTTTGTGTTGTCTGTTCATGTAATCAATCAAACCATTTGTTTTAGAGATCATGTAATAATTGTTTTTTTGTTTTTTTTGTTTGTAATTTTATTTGAGCACAAGTCTGTATTAATTGATAAGACTCGGAGACATTTCATTTGGATTGCTGTGCCAGACCTACAAATATGCCAATCGGGCTGAATGTGCATTCAGCAATACTAGTATAGATGGACCATAAGTGGCACGCATCGGAAAGGGCCAAGATGCTGGCTAAAAAAAGGATGCTGTTGTAGCCAAAAAAAGTACAACGGCCTGGCTTATGTATGTTAGTTGATATTATTGATCCATATACTCTATAAGTGTTTATATGTCTGTTAGTTCCGTACATTCTTGGTTGATTGACTCGGTATTTGAATCTTGATACATTGCTTGTGTACATATCTAAATGGGAGTACACATTATGGTGCGTGTGACATTTGAGTTGGACATGAAGTGTTCCAAATATTTGAATTCACCTTAAACTGGATTCTAGTTTCTGAATTTGAGTATCGGCATTTGTAAACCATATTCATATATGACAGTGGAATACATCTTTGTCGTCCTTTTGAAGATATATAAAAACACATAGAGTGATTTATAAAGATTCATATAGGAATACAAAATGGATTCGAATTTAGTTGCGAGGGTAAACATGGATGCTTATTGTCCCAAAATTTGAAAGAAACAGCAAAATGTCCACTCCCACATCGGCTGCCCGAAGCCAAGTATTTGGGAGATGGAAATTACTGTCTACCCATTACAGGACAATCCATCGGCCCGATTTCCACTGCTCTAAATAGGGGTAGGTTAGTAACTTCAATTAGACGTGACACGACCGCCTCTGAGCCCATTCCGACACGGTGGGCGTCAAACATGGGCGGCAAAACTCATTTGATTCAAGCTCGTCCGAAAGACCTCTGTTTCTCCCTCCATTCCCCATTCATACACGGTGGGCGGCAAAACAAACTCTCCTCATCCGAAATAGATGTAGGCTAATATTTTAAATAGGGGCAGATGTGTAACTTCCATCAGACGTGACACAACCGCCCTACCTGTCAGCCCCGTTCATACACCGTGGGCTCCAACCGTGGGCGGCAAAACACCCTCTCCTCGCCCGAAATAGTTACTGGCAAATATTTGGGAGATGCGAGATTATCGTCCTATCCCCAACCGACGAGACGACCAAATTTGAAACGGGGGATAAGTTCGTAACTTTCCCATATTTCAGACAGGCGCGTCCCAAAAACATGGTCCCCGTACCTCTCCCTCCATTTCCCCATTCATACACCGTCCGCGCTAGAACACCCCATTCCCACACCAGCCTCCGTCCGCCACCCCATCCATCGCCGCCGTCCTCCACCACATCCATCGCCACCGTCCTCCACCATGCCGGAGCGCCTACCAAGACCGCGTCGTCCACTGCTAGAGATGGATGTTTCTCATCCACGGTGACGGACCAATAGCCTTGCATCGTGTCCTCTCGCTTCATCGGCACCGTCATCCTCTTTGCCGGGGCCGCTCACACGACCTTCTCTTCCACCGCAACGGGACTTATCCCCCGATGCACCCGTCTACCGTCGCAGATCTGCTTCAACGCCACCGACAGCCATCGCACCCCCGATGCCTACATGGCGCCGCAAGAGAGGTGGTACTTCATATCTCCTCAACTTTTTGATCTCAACCAGAAAATAGATCTTAACTTGGTTACTCTACTTTCTTTTCAGCTCTTAGAATTTAGTTCTTAGTTCGAAGCAAACAATGGATCCTAATTATCATTTCTCCGGTTTGCAGCTTCAAATCTGCCATGGCACATCCATAATATGGTTTAATTGATCATGCTTAGGGTTTAATTGATCATGTTGGTTCCATGGTGGTTTCTTTAATAGAAATCAGAGGGGAAACCCTCTTTTGCTAAAAAAATAATGCTTAGAGTTTCCCCCTTTTATGATCACTATACGATCAGAATACGTGCTTCGTTTCATAATAACATTGCTCCACCCATCAAGCTAAACAAGCTTAGTTGTTCAAATACGAATCTGATATTATTAAAACAGAGTTCTTTAATTGGTCAGCTAAATGTTCCTAAATTAGTTTCGAAAATGCATGTTCGTCGCTCGGGTGTGTATCTCTGTGTGTGGTCTGGTCAGCATGGTTGGGGAGGTGAACTTTGCATATGCAGGGGTTTATAGGGAGACACTCTCCTAGTTGAAACCGCAATGCATTCCATAGATAATCTGACTACTTTTTATGTTTTCATGAATCTCAGATTCTGAACAGCATCATAATGATTATGAGCTTGCGCGCATGAAAAGAATAAAGCAGAACAATGCCATGGCTGTCAAACTTGGCATTAAGGGACTGAAATCAAGTCTGGATGCAATGCAATGCAAACACTCTCCACCTACAGATTCATGCTCAGAATATGATCCTAACAGTGATTCTGAGCTAGAGGGAGACCCGAGTCAATGTAGATCCCTAGTGGAGGAGTCAGAGGAAGATGCCCTATCTTATTCACCCATCAAGGTACTTGCTCTAACTTTCCAAGGTTACATTGCTCGCACATATCTTGCAACTGATGCTTTGCATTGCTTCTACTTTGTTGAACTGCCATTAGCTTAGTTTACACATCGTGTATGTGAATACGCCCTGCCTATCCATTTTTAGTATATATTCCATCTATCATCATACCATATTTATCCATTCAAATGTTGTTCTTGTGTATCAGACATTCAAAAGGAAGAGGGCGATTGCTGATCGTGGAGGAGCACAAGCAAAGTATTTGGAAAAGGTAGTGGCACCTGATAAATTAAATAGCCCATTAGGTGTAGTTGCAATATCACCTGACCCACAAAATACCCCAACTCTAGCAGACTCTAACCCTACTACACTGGTCATTTATGATGCGCCAACTCAGCAGACCCCAACTGCAGCAAACAGTATGATTATGCCCGTTGACATAGCACCAGCTGTACGACGCAAAACCCCCATTCCAGCAAAGAGTACACCAAATCCAGTTGCCAAATCCCTTTTCGAACCAGAGAGAGCCCCAATTGCAGCAAATAGGACCCTTGTTCCATTTCTTCCCAGTTTAGAAGACGAAGCTTATGTTGTTGTCAGGAACTTTGTGCGCATCTTTCCTTCATGGAAAGATTATACCGCAGACACAGAACAATTTCTAGTTTTCCTCCGCAACTTACGCGTAAGTAATGTACTAATGTTATTCATGGTCATTACTGCATATGTTTCTGCTGACAGAAGACACAAGATTTCATTCTTTTAAATAGGCGAGGCACAAATTGGATTGTGATGACGAGCAAGGGTTGGTTGCGCTTTTCAAGCACTCATTGATGAAGTATCGTTCCTACCTGAGGCAAGCGCACTTCGATGGCAAGCCTCTGAACAAAATTTCTGCAAAGTCTCCGGTGCTACATTTATCCGACGGTGACTGGAATAATCTCGTTACACATTGGTCTCGGCTGCAGCGTAAGGTACTGTCTATGATATCACATCACAATTTGAACTACATTTCTGCATTTGCCTTAATGTCTCACTTGTACGAAAACTGTTAGCAGAAGAACATTCATTCTCAAGGGACCACAGAATCTCGCAACTATACTGCACACTGCATTGCTCTTGTGAGGACCTCTTGCCCTGTATGACCATACTTACTTTCATAGCTGTTTGATTATGTAGCATCACTGCACATGTTAGCCTCGTAATCATCCATTTGGTGGACATTATAAGATCCGTATGGACTCTTACATAAATTTAGAATCAACCCAATGCTTTTGAAGAGGTTTAGCTCTGCAGTCCTCTTGTAAGGACTGAACATGGTCTATCACTGTACTTACATTAACAGCTACTCCCTCCGTCCCATAATATAAGAATGTTTTGTACAGTACACCAGTGTTCAAAACACTCTTGTATTATGGGAAGAGGGATTGGTTCATTTTGTAGCATTCTGCATCTTATCTCCCTCACCCACCATTTACTAAAAAAGATCAGATCTATATTTAATCTTACCAACAAGTAGAATACATAGACAATGCCAGTGCAGAAGTGTAGCCCATTGCTCTTGTCAGTACATTTTGTCCTGTAACGCTTGTACTTCCAGGGATTGGTAGTTGATTATGTAGCATCAATCTGCATCTTATCTTCATTATCCTCTACCCCTTCCAGTATTATCATATCTATAATTACTCTCTACAAAATGTAGAGTACAGGCAATGCTTATGAAGAAGATTCTGTGCTGAAATTCTTGAGTTATCCTTCCCTTGACATGGAGAAGGGCATTATAAAGCCGGTGTTAACTGTTAATGTAAGTCAGTCCTTCTAAAGCCTTTATCCTCAACTGCTATTTAATTTGCTCATACTCCCTATCGTTTACTGCTGTTTAGTTTGCTGTTTCTACCAAAATGCATGTTCGTAAGAACCGTAAGTTCTAAGTTTTACTTGTAAAACCAAATTCCTTATTCATACCATGCACATTACTTAATACTCCCTATATGTATGCTTGTTTTTGTGGATCTATAATCCAGTGTGTGGTGAAGCAGCCCACGTTTGCACCTTGTCATCTCCTGTTTTATCTTACTGATGTGGCTGATGATATGAACAGCATGCCATGCACATTATCCAAAATAGATACAATGATTTTCTTTGCCCTTCATCTATGCTTGTTATGTTGACATGGTAATCCAGTAGTGTGGTGAAGCTCCCCGCATTATGAACAATGCCAAATTATGCTATTGATATTTTGAACATACTCTTTATTTTCTAATTTGAAACTGGATAGAATTGACAGAACAGTTATCATCTTTGTTTATACACGTGGAAAATCTATCATCTCTATGCTTTGTTTCAGGGTGATATGCCTGATGGCATGCACAAGTTTGCTAAAGGCTGTGAGACAAACCCAACATATATTGCAGCAAAGAAGGCAAAACATCTTGAACATAGCGAGACAACCCCAAAGTCTTGTCTTGATGCAGTGTTCAAGTTACTTGACACTAACAGTCAGACAAGCTCACAGAATTCGTTGTCTGAATCAGTTCGACTTCTTCAGTCCCAAGTTCTAACAGAAAGGCATTCTGCAACTCAACTTCGACTTGAAGTCTTATCTCTAAGAAAGATTGCGGAGAACACCAATGAGAACCTCATCGCTAAACAGCTACACCTGGAAGCTATGACCGACATGCTAGGCCGGTCTCACAGCCTTGCTCAGCAGCTTGCGCAGCAGTTCCCCCGCAAGGCTAACCTTTCTTGAACTGTCTTGGAAGTGGTCTCGGTTCAGTATTATTTTGTTACGCTGCAATGGTGCCCAGTTTTTGTAATCTGCTTCTACGTTGCGCTTTATGATCACTGGTGGCGAACTTCGATGCCCAGTGGATGTAATATACCTTAAACCCTTTATTGTATAGTGTAGGTTTATTCTAAGTTACTATGCCGTAATTTCTTTATTGTATAGAGTAGCTTTGTTCTTAATTCATACTAGTTACGCAGCAGCCCGAAATGAACACCGGCCCATGATTGTGCGAATCAAATCACGGGCTTTTAACAGGCCAAAATTGTCTCGGTCCTTGTTTGGCCCAATCAGATATCAGCTGCGAGCAGGCCGGATGCAAACAGGGCCGTAGTTAGGCCCAACTATATGACGGGATTTTAACAGGCCGAATTTAATATAGGGCCGAAATGTTAAATGGGCCCTTAACAGGCCAAAACTAATATCAAGCCGAATTACTAAGTGGGCCTTTAGCAAGTGGGCCCAAAAGCATAGTGTCCAGTTGACGGGCCGAATCTGATATGGGCCATAATTGAGCCCAAAGCCTCTTAAAGGGCCAGACCTGATCTGGGCCGTAATTTGGCCCAGAACGTGGTAGGCTTTTAATGGGCCGGATCTCATATGGGCCACTATTAGGCCCGGAGCATGGCAGGCCATTAATGAACCAGATCAAATATGGGCCGGCATTTAGCTCAAAACATGGCAGCCAGTTAATGGGCCGGCCTACTAGGGTCCTCAAAATCTTGTGGGCCTACAGCTGGGCCGGCCCATTAATGTCAGCGAAATCTCGTGGGCCTTTAGCTGGGCCGGCCCATTATGACCCGCAAGAATCTTGTGGGCTTTACCTGGGCCGGCCCATTATGGCACACAAAAATCTTGTGGGCCTTTACCTGGGCCGGCCCATTATGGCCCGCAAAATCTTGTGGGCCTTTAGCTGGGCCAGCCCATTACGGTCCGCAAAATCTCGTGGGCCTTTAGCTGGGCCGGCCCATTATGGTCCTCAAAATCTTGTGGGCCTTCAGTTGGGCCGGCCCATTTAAACTTGATGGGCCGGTCCACGTGTCAACATATCATAGGCGCGTCTCGCCCATTGGATGAGTTGACACGTGTCTCCTCCAGCCAATGATGATTTTATACGTGGAAAATCCCCATTGGTCGGGGCTGTTAACAGGTTATCGGATCCAAAACCCGACCCGATAGCTTAAAGGTGTTCTGTTACGGTGGATGCCACGTGTCAGTCACCCTTGACAAAAGCACTTCTGTGACGCGCGATTTATTGTCATGGAAGTGGACACTTCCGTGATGATAATTTTGGTAATGTCATGGAACACTTCTACGACAGCACAGGTATGACTATCTTGATTCTGTCATAAATTTGTCATGGATGTACATGCATGACAAAAAAGCGACCTACTGTGACAAACACATATCATCACGGAAGTGTATTTTTTTGTAGTGATGCTCATATTGGCTCCCACATATTCTACAAAGATCTTTATCGGTCAGACCGCATAACAACATACGTTGTTCCCTTTGTCATTGGTATGTTACTTGCCCGAGATTCGATCGTTGGTATCTCAATACCTAGTTCAATCTCGTTACCGGCAAGTCTCTTTACTCGTTCTGTAATACATCATGCCGCAACTAACTCATTAGTTGCAATGTTTGCAAGGCTTATAGTCATGTGCATTACCGAGTGGGCCCAGAGATACCTCTCCGACAATTAGAGTGACAAATCGTAATCTCGAAATACGCCAACCCAACAAGTACCTTCATGTAAGTGCATCTAGTGCCCCTTAGTGATTTTGGTGTATTGAAGACTTATAGGTTAAGGATCTAATGAGTTTATGAGTGTACACATGTCTATAAGTCTATGAGGAGTTTGATATTTACAGAGAAAGTCGACCCCTAAAAATGAAGTTCTTCAGCTGAAGACTTTGGTATTCTGAAGACTTTCTGAAGACTTTGAAAGTGAAGAAATTGGTGTGACCTTGAAGACTTTGTTTTCATTCGAGGAACATGAAGCGTGAAGAGTTTTGTTTTCGTAGTTTCATTTTCTCTTTCTTGAGTCATAGGAAACACCGTACTGTTAAAGGGGGTCGAGGAAATACTAAGGAAAAATTTCCATGTGATGCTCAACTCAAATCCTACACCTACCAATCCCTTCGAGTGAAGCCATTGTAAATCTCATGCAGTTCAGTCAATTTCTTCAGTGACAGAGACGCAGTTCTTCTGGTCACTGAGGACTTTGTTTTGACTGAGGAGTTAGGAATTCGCTAGTGTGGATTGCCTACACAGTGAGGAACATGATAGCCCTGAGGAATTTGAACCTCAAATTTCCAACCGTTGCTGCGCCTTGTGCCAGCTGTCCCAAAATATCTTATCCACCTAACGGTCATATCATTGAAGGGCATTTATGTCTTATCACGTCGGGCTGCTCCCTAGGCTATAAATAGCCGCCCCCCTACAACCACTAGCTGGTTGGCTGCTCCGCGAGAAACTGACACTTGTCATTTGAGAGCATCCCATCCTCCGAGGACTTTGAGCGAAAATCATCGAGTGAGGAAAATCCAAAACCCAAACCCAAACAGCTACAAACCCAAAGTGATTGAGCATCACTTAAGAGATTGATCCTATGTGGATCCGACGCTTGTTACCTTTGAAGACAGTGCTTCTTCCAGACGGTTAGGCGTCATGGTCTAGAGCATCCAAGAGGAATTGTGGATCGCCGAGTGACCGAGTTTGTGAAGGTTCGGAAGTCACCTGAAGACTTACCACGAGTGATTGGGCGAGGACTGTGTGTCCTTAGCTCAAGGAGAATACGGTGAGGACTGTGTGTCCAGGACTATGTGTCCTCACGTTTAAATACCTAGCCGCTCCAACCAGATGTACAACTGAGACAACAGTTGGAACTGGTCTACCAAATCATTGTCTTCACCAAGCCAACTGGTTCTATTTCCTCAATTCTTTCATTTCCTCAGTATTGTGTTGCTTGCTTGTCATATCTGTGTTTGAAGACTTTGACTGAAGACTTTCTCAATTTCCTCAGTTCAATTTCTTCAGTCTATTTGTCTTCATCCTGTGTTATCCTGTGATTACACTTTCTGTACTCCGTGCTTGTCTTCATTTCATCATGATGACTATGCTTGTCTTCTGTTATGTTTACTTCTGAGTACTTATTCTGCTGCAAGTAGTTCTTCGCTAAGGAATTTCCTCACTAGCAAATTCCACAGTGAAGAATTCATAAAAATCACCTATTCACCCCCCTCTAGTCGATATAACGCACTTTCAATTGGTATCAGAGCAAGGTACTCCCTTGTTCTATGTGATTTTGGTATAACCGCCTGGAGTTTTAGTTATGTCGACCGCAGGTATGATCAAGGTGTCTGATGGGTGTCCTACCTTCGATGGGACGGACTACCCCTACTGGAAGAATAAGATGCGAATGCATCTTGAGGCAATTGATAACGATCTCTGGTATGTTGTGGAAAATGGTGTTCCCTCTGTCTCACCCTCACTGAACGCTACCGACGTGAAGAGATTCAAGCAACTCGATTCTCAAGCGAAGAATATCATATGTGGCCATCTGAGCAAAGGACAGTATGGAAGAGTGAGTGCTTTGGAAACTGCCAAGCTTATCTGGGATAGGCTGTCCAAAGTCAATGAAGGAGTTTCAACTCAGCGTGACTCTCGAGTTGATGTTCTTCGCAATCTCTTCAACCGCTTCAAAAGACTCGACAATAAAAATGTTCAGCAAACCTTCGATCGCCTCACTGACATCTCAAATGAGCTTCAAGCACTTGGTGCCACTGACATCACCGACCATGAGGTGGTGAAGAAATTGTTGAGATCGCTTGATTCCTCATTTGATACTCTGGCATTGATGATACAAGAGCATGTTGATTACAAGTCACTTGACCCCGCTAATATCCTCGAGAGGCTAAATACTCATGAGTTCTAGCTTGCTGAAAAGAGAGATCTCTATGGTTCGAGCTATGGCAGATCACGTGCACTAAAGGCCAATGCAGTATCTGAGTCCGAAGATGAAGACTCTGGTAGAAGCCTTGGTGACCCTGAAGAACTGAGTCATGATGTAGCACTCCTCGTGAAGAAATTCCAGAAGTTCTCAAGACGTGGTCGTTTTGGAAGACCCTCAAGGAGCAATGTTTCCTCATCCAGTGACTACAAGAAAAGGCTTTGTCACAAGTGCAAGAAACCTGGACACTACATTCAAGATTGTCCTCAGTGGGAAAAGGAATCAAAGAAGAAGAAATACAAGGATTACAGTTCTGATGATGTGAAGAAAAAGAAGAAATCCTCAAAATCTTCATCATCAAAATCCTCAAAGTCTTCATCTCACAAGAAGAGCAGCTCCAAGAAGGCTCAGGCATTCATTGGTAAGGAAATGGACTCTGAAGCTGAATCTGAGGAACAAGAGGAAGAGGAGGCATCTGAGGACTCCGAGTCTGGTATGGCGAGCCTAGCCCTCGCTACTGCATTCGTCAGCAAGTCTATCTTCAAATCTGAAGAAAATGACCTCACCAACAAGGCTGATGAAGGCAATGATGACTACGCTCCCACCTATTGCTTCATGGCTAAGGGTGCCAAGGTACTCAAACATACCTCCTCTGAATCTAGTGAAGATGAATCTGATGAAAATCTTAAGCCCAGCTACTCTAAACTTGCTAAGATTGCTGTAGAACAACAAAGGGCTTTTGAAAAGGTTCAAAACATGCTAGACAAAAGTGATGATATGTTGGGTGAAGAAATGGATCGCACTAAAATCTTGACTGAAAATCTTCAAAGAATTCAGACCAGGTTTGATAACCTTCAAGGTCATCATAACACTCTCTTATCTGATCATGAGAAGCTTTATTATGAATTTCTTCAAAGAAAGCAAGATCTTGAGAAGTTAAGAGTGAGTTATGAAGATCTTCAGAAGGAGCGTGATTCATTACTTGCTCAACAAATCAGCGCTACTCATGAAGAATTTGTTCCTCCATGTTTGAAATGCATTGAACGTGAATCCGCTAATTCTTCACCTGAACGTTCAAATGCTTCTAATGTTACAAGTTCTTCACCTGCCTCTGCTATCACTAATTCCTCAACCGAGGACATTGCTAGTATCAATGACGATGCAGGGCTGAAGGAATTGTACATGACAGGAATGTACAAAAGCCTCAAAGGGCATCAGACTCTTTGTGACGTGCTTAAAAAGCAAATCCTCAACAGGAACCCTAGGAAAGAGGGTATTGCCTTTCAGAGGAAACTCAATGCTGATGGTACATATTGGAAGCCTGAGCAGTACCCCAAAACCTCATGGGTTTCTACAAAGGGACCTCCAGTTGATCCATCTAATTTACCTGGTTATACATGTGAATCTTCACATTCTTCTGACGAGTCATTTGACTCCAACTATAAACTGTTCAAAAATCAGAATGGTGAAGTATTTGCTAGATATGTTGGCACTAACTGCAGGAATGGTTCCCCTATGAAGAAAATCTGGGTTCCCAAAAGGTGCATTGAAAGTCTTCAAGTGAATGTCCTCATGACACCATCTGTGAAGAATAGGAACCCCAGATCAAACTCTTCATATGGACCAAATTCTTCATATGGATCCAAGTCCTCACACGGACCAAATTCCTCACGTGGATCGAATTCCTCACATGGATCAAAGTCCTCATATGAACATCATCGTGCTAACAACTCTGTTTCGCAGGGAAGAGCCAGGGGCTATGAATATGAGCATTATTCTTCTAATCATTATGTTCATAAGTCCTCGAAGAATTTCTCTGCTTATTCATATGCTTACCCTAACTACTCTTATGTGAAACAAAATGGTTTGGCCTCTATGCCACCATTCTCATATGGATCTCGTAGAGTGATGAACTCTTTACTACCCCTTCAGATGTGGGTGGTGAAGAAAAGGAACTAACCTCTTCTGCAGGGTCAGGTCTCCAGACGTGCTCAAGCGTCTGAAGAATTTGCTAGGGACCTGACAAAATGCCTGAAAGGACGCAGGCTAATCATGAAGAAATGAACTTTCATTTCACATGTCCCCCTACCACTTTATTTGTTTTACTGCTTGATGAAATTGATCTGATGAATTGTGATATCATATTCTTGAAGGAAATATGCCCTAGAGGCAATAATAAAGTTATTATTTATTTCCTTATATCATGATAAATGTTTATTATTCATGCTAGAATTGTATTAACTGGAAACATAATACATGTGTGAATTCATAGACAAACAGAGTGTCACTAGTATGCCTCTAATTGACTAGCTCGTTAATCAAAGATGGTTATGTTTCCTAACCATGAACAAAGAGTTGTTATTTGATTAACGAGGTCACATCATTAGTTGAATGATCTGATTGACATGACCCATTCCATTAGCTTAGCACCCGATCGTTTAGTATGTTGCTATTGCTTTCTTCATGACTTATACATGTTCCTATGACTATGAGATTATGCAACTCCCGTTTGCCGGAGGAACACTTTGGGTGCTACCAAACTTCACAACGTTACTGGGTGATTATAAAGGAGCATTACAGGTGTCTCCAAAGGTATATGTTGGGTTGGCGTATTTCGAGATTAGGATTTTTCACTCCGATTGTCGGAGAGGTATCTCTGGGCCCTCTCGGTAATGCACATCACATAAGCCTTGCAAGCATTGCAACTAATGAGTTAGTTGCTGGATGATGTATTACAGAACGAGTAAAGAGACTTGCCGGTAACGAGATTGAACTAGGTATTGGATACCGACGATCGAATCTCGGGCAAGTAACATACCGATGACAAAGGGAACAACGTATGTTGTTATGCGGTTGACCGATAAAGATCTTCGTGGAATATGTAGGAGCCAATATGGGCATCCAGATCCCGCTATTGGTTATTCACCGGAGATGTGGCTCAGTCATGTCTGCATTATTCTCGAACCGTAGGGTCCGCACGCTTAACGTTACAATGACAATTATTATGAGTTTATACATTTTGATGTACTGAAGTTAGTTCGGAGTCCCGGATGTGATCACGGACATGACGAGGAGTCTCGAAATGGTCGAGACATAAAGATTGATATACTGGAAGCCTATGTTTGGATATCGGAAGTGTTCCGGGTGAAATCGGGATTTTACCGGAGTACCGGGAGGTTACCGGAACCCCCCGGGAGCTAAATGGGCCTTAGTGGGCTTTAGTGGAAAGGTGAAAGGGGCAGCCCAAGGTGGGCTGCGCGCCTCCCCCCTCCCCTAGTCCTATTAGGACTAGGAGAGGTGACCGGCCCCCTCTCTCTCTCTCTCCCCCTTCGGGGAATCCTATTCCAACTAGGATTGGGGGGGGGGAGTCCTACTCCCGGTAGGAGTAGGACTCCTCCTGCGCCTCCATAGGGCTGGCCGCACCCCTCCCCCTTGGCTCCTTTATATACGGAGGCAGGGGCACCCTAGAACACACAAGTTGATCCTTGAGATCGTTCCTTAGCCGTGTGCGGTGCCCCCTACCACCATAATCCACCTCGATCATATTGTAGCGGTGCTTAGGCGAAGCCCTGCGACGGTAGAACATCAAGATCGTCACCACGCCGTCGTGCTGATGGAACTCTTCCCCGATGCTTTGCTGGATCGGAGCCCGGGGATCGTCATCGAGCTGTACATGTGCTAAGAACTCGGAGGTGCCGGAGTAACGGTGCTTGGATCGGTCGGATCAGGAAGACGTACGACTACTTCCTCTATGTTGTGTGATCGCTTCTGCAGTCGGTCTGCGTGAGTACGTAGACAACACTCTCTTCTCTCGTTGCTGTGCATCACCATGATCTTGCGTGTGCGTAGGAAATTTTTTGAAATTACTGCGTTCCCCAACAGTGGCATCCGAGCCTAGGTTTTATGGTTTGATGTTATATGCACGAGTAGAACACAAGTGAGTTGTGGGCGATATAAGTCATACTGCCTACCAGCATGTCATACTTTGGTTCAACGGTATTGTTGGACGATACGACACGGACCAACATTATGCGTACGCTTACGCGAGACCGGTTCCCCCGACGTGCTTTGCACATAGGTGGCTTGCGGGCGACTGTCTCTCCAACTTTAGTTGAACCGAGTGTGGCTACGCCCGGTCCTTGCGAAGGTTAAAATGGAGTCTATTTGACAAACTATCGTTGTGGTTTTGATGCGTAGGTGAGATTGGTTCTTGCTTAAGCCCGTAGCAGCCACGTAAAACTTGCAACAACAAAGTAGAGGACGTCTAACTTGTTTTTGCAGGGCATGTTGTGATGTGATATGGCTAAGACATGATGCTAAATTTTATTGTATGGGATGATCATGTTTTGTAACCGAGTTATCGGCAACTGGCAGGAGCCATATGGTTGTCGCTTTATTGTATGCAATGCAATCGCGATGTAATGCTTTACTTTATCACTAAGCGGTAGCGATAGTCGTGGAAGCATAAGATTGGCGAGACGACAACGATGCTACGATGGAGATCAAGGTGTCGCGCCGGTGACGATGGTGATCATGACGGTGCTTCGGAGATGGAGATCACAAGCACAAGATGATGATGGCCATATCATATGACTTATATTGATTGCATGTGATGTTTATCTTTTTATGCATCTTATCTTGCTTTGATTGACGGTAGCATTATAAGATGATCTCTCACTAAATTATCAAGAAGTGTTCTCCCTGAGTATGCACCGTTGCCAAAGTTCGTCGTGCCCAGACACCACGTGATGATCGGGTGTGATAAGCTCTACGTCCATCTGCAACGGGTGCAAGCCAGTTTTGCACACGCAGAATACTCAGCTTAAACTTGACGAGCCTAGCATATGCAGATATGGCCTCGGAACACAGAGACCGAAAGGTCGAGCGTGAATCATATAGTAGATATGATCAACATAACGATGTTCACCATTGAAAACTACTCCATCTCACGTGATGATCGGTTATGGTTTAGTTGATTTGGATCACGTGATCACTTAGAGGATTAGAGGGATGTCTATCTAAGTGGGAGTTCTTAAGTAATTTGATTAATTTAACTTAAACTTATCATGAACTTAGTACCTGATAGTATCTTGCTTGTTTATGTTGATTGTAGATAGATGGCTCGTGCTGTTGTTCCGTTGAATTTTAATGTGTTCCTTGAGAAAGCAAAGTTGAAAGATGATGGTAGCAATTACACGGACTGGGTCCATAACTTGAGGATTATCCTCATTGCTGCTCAGAAGAATTACGTCCTGGAAGCACCGCTGGGTGCCAGGCCTGCTGCTGGAGCAACACAAGATGTTATGAACGTTTGGCAGAGCAAAGCTGATGACTACTCGATAGTTCAGTGTGCCATGCTTTACGGCTTAGAATCGGGACTTCAACGATGTTTTGAACGTCATGGAGCATATGAGATATTCCAGGAGTTGAAGTTAATATTTCAAGCAAATGCCCGGATTGAGAGATATGAAGTCTCCAATAAGTTCTATAGCTGCAAGATGGAGGAGAACAGTTCTGTCAGTGAGCATATACTCAAAATGTCTGGGTATAATAAATCACTTGATTCAGATTGGGAGTTAATCTTCCAGATGATTGCGTCATTGACAGAATTCTCCAATCACTGCCACCAAGCTACAAGAGCTTCGTGATGAACTATAATATGCAAGGGATGAACAAGACTATTCCCGAGCTCTTCGCAATGCTGAAAGCTGCGGAGGTAGAAATCAAGAAGGAGCATCAAGTGTTGATGGTTAACAAGACCACTAGTTTCAAGAAAAAGGGCAAAGGGAAGAAGAAGGGGAACTTCAAGAAGAACAGCAAGCAAGTTGCTGCTCAAGAGAAGAAACCCAAGTCTGGACCTAAGCCTGAAACTGAGTGCTTCTACTGCAAGCAGACTGGTCACTGGAAGCGGAACTGCCCCAAGTATTTGGCGGATAAGAAGGATGGCAAGGTGAACAAAGGTATATGTGATATACATGTTATTGATGTGTACCTTACTAGAGCTCGCAGTAGCACCTGGGTATTTGATACTGGTTCTGTTGCTAATATTTGCAACTCGAAACAGGGACTACGGATTAAGCGAACACTGGCAAAGGACGAGGTGACGATGCGCGTGGGAAACGGTTCCAAAGTCGATGTGATCGCGGTCGGCACGCTACCTCTACATCTACCTTCGGGATTAATATTAGACCTAAATAATTGTTATTTGGTGCCAGCGTTGAGCATGAACATTATATCTGGATCTTGTTTGATGCGAGACGGTTATTCATTTAAATCAGAGAATAATGGTTGTTCTATTTATATGAGTAATATCTTTTATGGTCATGCACCTTTGAAGAGTGGTCTATTTTTGATGAATCTCGATAGTAGTGATACACATATTCATAATGTTGAAGCCAAAAGATGCAGAGTTGATAATGAAAGTGCAACTTATTTGTGGCACTGTCGTTTAGGTCATATCGGTGTAAAGCGCATGAAGAAACTCCATACTGATGGACTTTTGGAACCACTTGATTATGAATCACTTGGTACTTGCGAACCGTGCCTCATGGGCAAGATGACTAAAACACCGTTCTCCGGTACTATGGAGAGAGCAACAGATTTGTTGGAAATCATACATACAGATGTATGTGGTCCGATGAATATTGAGGCTCGTGGCGGATATCGTTATTTTCTCACCTTCACAGATGACTTAAGCAGATATGGGTATATCTACTTAATGAAACACAAGTCTGAAACATTTGAAAAGTTCAAAGAATTTCAGAGTGAAGTTGAAAATCATCGTAACAAGAAAATAAAGTTTCTACGATCTGATCGTGGAGGAGAATATTTGAGTTACGAGTTTGGTGTACATTTGAAAAATTGTGGAATAGTTTCGCAACTCACGCCACCCGGAACACCACAGCGTAATGGTGTGTCCGAACGTCGTAATCGTACTTTACTAGATATGGTGCGATCTATGATGTCTCTTACTGATTTACCGCTATCGTTTTGGGGTTATGCTTAGAGACGGCCGCATTCACGTTAAATAGGGCACCATCAAAATCCGTTGAGACGACGCCTTATGAACTGTGGTTTGGCAAGAAACCAAAGTTGTCGTTTCTTAAAGTTTGGGGCTGCGATGCTTATGTGAAAAAGCTTCAACCTGATAAGCTCGAACCCAAATCGGAGAAATGTGTCTTCATAGGATACCCAAAGGAGACTGTTGGGTACACCTTCTATCACAGATCCGAAGGCAAGATTTGTTGCTAAATGGATTTTTCTAGAGAAGGAGTTTCTCTCGAAAGAAGTGAGTGGGAGGAAAGTAGAACTTGATGAGGTAACTGTACCTGCTCCCTTATTGGAAAGTAGTTCATCACAGAAAACGGTTTCTGTGACACCTACACCAATTAGTGAGGAAGCTAATGATGATGATCATGAAACTTCAAAGATACTACTGAACCTCGTAGATCAACCAGAGTAAGATCCGCACCAGAGTGGTACGGTAATCCTGTTCTGGAAGTCATGCTACTAGATCATGATGAACCTACGAACTATGAAGAAGCGATGGTGAGCCCAGATTCCGCAAAATGGCTTGAAGCCATGAAATCTGAGATGGGATCCATGTATGAGAACAAAGTATGGACTTTGGTTGACTTGCCCGATGATCGGCAAGCAATTGAGAATAAATGGATCTTCAAGAAGAAGACTGACGCTGACGGTAATATTACTGTCTACAAAGCTCGACTTGTCGCAAAAGGTTTTCGGCAAGTTCAAGGGTTGACTACGATGAGATTTTCTCATACTTAAGTGTAATCATGCTGTAGCGACTGCTTTAGTACCAGTTTTAACAGATAACATATAGATTTCTAGTTAATGCTTCAACTAACTCAATATAGCAACTTTATAATTATGGAACAAGTTTTGGTACAGGATTGGATGGTCATAGAAGGCTGCATTCCTTCAGAATGGAGGATCTGCGCACATGAGACAGGAGTTGTTATTGACCGATGCAACCGGCAGGTTTTGTCGATCAAAGGGAGCTAATCAAAAGTGTGCAAGAGCTCCAGCGATCCATTTATGGACTGGTGCAAGCCTCTCGGAGTTGGAATAAACGTTTTGATAATGTGATCAAAGCATTTGGTTTTATATTCAGACTTTCGGAGAAGCCTGTATTTACAAGAAAGTGAGTGGGAGCTCTGTAGCATTTCTGATATTATATGTGGATGACATATTGCTGATTGGAAATGATATAGAATTTCTGGATAGCATAAAGGGATACTTGAATAAAAGTTTTTCAATGAAAGACCTCGGTGAAGCTGCTTACATATTAGGCATTAAGATCTATAGAGATAGATCAAGACGCTTAATTGGACTTTCACAAAGCACATACCTTGACAAAGTTTTGAAAAAAGTTCAAAATGGATCAAGCAAAGAAAGGGTTCTTGCCTGTGTTACAAGGTGTGAAATTGAGTAAGACTCAAAGCCCGACCACTGCGAAGATAGAGAGAAAATGAAAGATGTTCCCTATGCTTCAGCCATAGGCTCTATCATGTATGCAATGCTGTGTACCAGACCTGATGTGTGCCTTGCTATAAGTTTAGCAGGGAGGTACCAAAGTAATCCAGGAATGGATCACTGGACAGCGGTCAAGAACATCCTGAAATACCTAAAAAGGACTAAGGATATGTTTCTCATATATGGAGGTGACAAAGAGCTCATTGTAAACGGTTACGTTGATGCAAGCTTTGACACTGATCCGGATGATTCTAAATCCCAAACTGGATACGTGTTTACATTAAATGGTGGAGTTGTCAGTTGGTGCAGTTCAAAACAAAGCGTCGTGGCGGGATGAAGGAGCAAGCTATGTGAAGCAGAGTACATAGCTGCTTCGGAAGCAGCAAATGAAGGAGTCTGGATGAAGGAGTTCATATCCGATCTAGGTGTCATACCTAGTGCATCGGGTCCAATGAAAATCTTTTGTGACAATACTGGTGCAATTGCCTTGGCAAAGGAATCCAGATTTCACAAGAGGACCAAACACATCAAGAGACGCTTCAATTCCATCCGGGATCTAGTCCAGGTGGGAGACATAGAGATTTGCAAGATACATACGGATCTGAATGTAGCAGACCCGTTGACTAAGCCTCTTCCACTAGCAAAACATGATCAGCACCAAAGCTCCATGGGTGTTAGAATCATTACTGTGTAATCTAGATTATTGACTCTAGTGCAAGTGGGAGACTGAAGGAAATATGCCCTAGAGGCTAATAAAGTTATTATTTATTTCCTTATATCATGATAAATGTTTATTATTCATGCTAGAATTGTATTAACCGGAAACATAATACATGTGTGAATACATAGACAAACAGAGTGTCACTAGTATGCCTCTACTTGACTAGCTCGTTAATCAAAGATGGTTATGTTTCCTAACCATGAACAAAGAGTTGTTATTTGATTAACAAGGTCACATCATTAGTTGAATGATCTGATTGACATGACCCATTCCATTAGCTTAGCACCCGATCGTTTAGTATGTTGCTATTGCTTTCTTCATGACTTATACATGTTCCTATGACTATGAGATTATGCAACTCCCGTTTACCGGAGAACACTTTGGGTGCTACCAAACGTCACAACGTAACTGGGTGATTATAAAGGAGTACTACAGGTGTCTCCAAAGGTAGATGTTGGGTTGGCGTATTTCGAGATTAGGATTTGTCACTCCGATTGTCGGAGAGGTATCTCTGGGCCCTCTCGGTAATGCACATCACATAAGCCTTGCAAGCATTGCAACTAATGAGTTAGTTGTGGGATGATGTATTACAGGAACGAGTAAAGAGACTTGCCGGTAACGAGATTGAAATAGGTATTGGATACCGACGATCGAATCTCGGGCAAGTAACGTACCGATGACAAAGTGAACAACGTATGTTGTTATGCGGTCTGACCGATAAAGATCTTCGTAGAATATGTAGGAGCCAATATGGGCATCCAGGTCCCGCTATTGGTTATTGACCGGAGATGTGTCTCAGTCATGTCTACATTGTTCTCGAACCGTAGGGTCCGCACGCTTAACATTACGATGACAGTTATTATGAGTTTATGCATTTTGATGTACCAAAGTTAGTTCGGAGTCCCGGATGTGATCACGGACATGACGAGGAGTCTCGAAATTGTCGATACATAAAGATTGATATATTGGAAGCCTATGTTTGGATATCGGAAGTGTTCCGGGTGAAATCGGGATTTTACCGAAGTACCGGGAGGTTACCGAAACCCCCCGGGAACCCTATGGGCCTTAGTGGGCTTTAGTGGAAAGGTGAAAGGGGCAGCCCAAGGTGGGCTATGCGCCTCCCCCCTCCCCTAGTCCTATTAGGACTAGGAGAGGTGGCCGCCCCCCCTTCTCTCTCTCCCCACTCGAGGATTCCTATTCCAACTAGGATTGGGGGGGGAGTCCTACTCCCGGTAGGAGTAGGACTCCTCCTGCGCCACCATAGGGCC
Source organism: Triticum urartu (assembly GCF_003073215.2). Taxonomy (NCBI): domain Eukaryota; kingdom Viridiplantae; phylum Streptophyta; class Magnoliopsida; order Poales; family Poaceae; genus Triticum; species Triticum urartu. Next base: position 4,041 of record NW_024112929.1, on the reverse strand, counting down.
GGCCGAACCCCTCCCCCTTGGCCCCTTTATATACTGAGGCAGAGGGCACCTCTAGACACACAAGTTGATCCTTGAGATCGTTCCTTAGCCATGTGCGGTGCCCCTGCCACCATATTCCACCTCGGTCATATTGTTGTAGTGCTTAGGCGAAGCCCTGCGTCGGTAGAACATCATCATCGTCACCACGCCGTTGTGCTGACGGAACTCTTCCCCGAAGCTTTGCTGGATCGGAGCCCGGGGAGCGTCATCGAGCTGTACATGTGCCCAAGAACTCGGAGGTGCCGGAGTAACGGTGCTTGGATCGGTCGGATCGGGAAGACGTACGACTACTTCCTCTACGTTGTGTGATCGCTTCCGCAGTCGGTCTGCGTGGGTACGTAGACATCACTATCTCCTCTCGTTGCTGTGCATCACCATGATCTTGCGTGTGCGTAGGAAATTTTTTGAAATTACTGCGTTCCCCAACAATTCTTCACTGCTGAAGTATATGAAGTTCGTAAGCTGCACTAATTCATCTGCAGGATGATCAACCCAAAGCCACTGAGTGGATCCTCGATAGTGGATGTACAAACCACATGACTGGTGACAAGAATCTATTGATGGATGCTCCCTTATCATCATCGCATCTGAAGCATATCATCTTCGCTGACAAAAGCAAAAGTCAGGTATTGGGTCTAGGTAAGGTTACTATCACAAAGGATCGACACATGGACAAAGTCATGCTTGTTGAGTCCTTAGGATACAACCTTATGTCTGTCTCAATGCTTTGTGATCTTGATATGGTTGTTGTCTTTGGCAAGTACCGTTGTGTTGTGATTATGGAAGCTGACAATTCCAAAGTCTTCGAAGGCTTTAGGAGAGGAGACTTGTATATTGTTGATTTCTCTGCAGGCTCACAGCCAGCCGTGTGCCTACTTGCAAAAGCTTCAGAAGGATGGCTATGGAATCGACGACTTGGTCATGCAGGCATGAGGAATTTGCACACGCTTGCAAAGAAGAAGCATATCATTGGCATTGAGAATGTCAAATTCCTCAAGGATCACTTATGCGGTGCCTGTGAAGCTGGAAAGATGACCAAGGCCAAGCATCCAGCGAAGACTATCATGACCACTACTCGTCCATTTGAATTGCTTCACATGGATCTCTTCGGTCCTAATCATTATTCTTCTATTTCAAATGAAGCATCTCAATATGGCTTTGTTATTGTTGATGATTACTCTCGTTACACATGGGTACACCTTGTTACTTACAAACATGAAGTACAGGAAGTCTTCAAACGATTTTCCTCGAGGGCTTCAACCAACTTTGGTGTGAAGATCAAGCACATCAGAAGTGACAATGGCACTGAGTTCAAGAATTCGGGACTCGATGACTATCTTGATGAACTTGGTATTACTCATGAGTTATCTGCTCCTTATACTCATCAACAGAATGGCGTCGTGGAGCGCAAGAACAGGACTCTTGCTGAGATGGCTCGCACTATGCTCGATGAGTACAAAACACCTCGTTGTTTCTGGGTTGATGCAATTGATACTGCGTGCCACATCATCAACAGAGTATATCTTCACAAATTCTTCAAGAAGACTGCCTATGAACTTCTCACTGACAAGAAACCCAATGTGAGTTATTTCAAAGTCTTCGGTGATAAATGCTGGATTAGAGATCCTCATCACAACTCTAAATTTGCACCGAAAGCACATGAAGGTTTTATGCTTGGTTACGGAAAGGACTCGCACACCTACAGAGTCTTCAACAACGTCCTTCACAAGGTTGTTGAAACTGTAGATGTGCGGTTCGATGAAACTAATGGCTCGCAAAGAGAGCACCTACCTTCTGTGATAGATGAACCAGCACCTGAGGACTCTATCAAGTTCAAGGCTACTGAGGATGTCATTCCTACTGAAGAATCTACTGAAGAATTCATTCCAGAACATGAAGAACGTCTAGCTGATGCACCTGAGGAAAATGCCGAAGAAATTGATGCTGAAGAAAATGCTGATCAAATTCCTCAACGACAACCAGCTCACCCTCGCGTTGCAAAAGAAGTGCAAGTGGAGAAGATCATCGATGAAATTAGAGCACCAGGTCCTCTCACCTGCTCAAAAGCTTCACATCTATCTAGCTTTTGTGGGCACTATGCCTTTGTCTCTATCACAGAGCCCGCTAAGGTAGATGAAGCATTTCTGGAGCCTGAGTGGATTCAGGCCATGCAAGAAGAATTACATCAATTCAAGCTCAACAACGTCTGGGAACTGGTCAAACGTCCAGATCCTCGCAAGCATAATATCATTGGCACAAAGTGGATCTACTGCAACAAGCAAGATGAAAATGGCCTTGTGGTGAGGAATAAGGCACGACTAGTAGCTCAAGGCTACACACAGGTTGAAGGAGTTGATTTTGATGAAACTTTTGCACCTTTTGCTAGACTTGAGGCTATTCGCATATTACTTGCTTATGCTAACCATCATGATATCATCTTATATCAAATGGATGTGAAAAGTGCATTCCTCAATGGTAAGCTTGAGGAAGAAGTATATGTTGCTCAACCCCCAGGTTTTGAAGATCCAAAGAATCCTGACAAAGTCTTCAGACTCAATAAGGCCCTCTATGGCCTCAAGCAGGCCCCTCGGGCGTGGTATGATACTTTGAAGGAATTCCTCATGAAGAATGGCTTCACACCTGGTTCACTCGATCCCACTCTCTTTACTAAATCTTATGATGGTGAACTGTTTGTGTGCCAAATATATGTTGATGATATTATCTTTGGTTGTACTGACCAACGTTATAGTGATGAATTTGCTTATATGATGAGTGAAGAATATCAAATGTCTATGATGGGAGAGTTGAAATTCTTCTTAGGTCTTCAAATTTGTCAATAGCGCAATGGCATATTCATATCTCAGGAGAAATACCTCAAGGATGTACTGAGGAAATTCGGCATGTAAGATTGCAAATGCATCAAAATTCCTATGCCCACAAATGGTCATCTGTGCACTGATGAAAATGGTATTAACTTCGAGCATAAGGTATACCACTGCATGATTGGTTCTTTATTGTACTTATGTGCATCTAGGCCAGATATAATGCTTAGTGTTTGCATGTGTGCCCGATTTCAAGCTGCACCGAAGGAATCACACCATAAGCCCGTGAAGCATATTCTTTGATATCTAGCTCACACACCAACACTAGGATTATGGTATCCCAAGGGCTTGGATTTTGATCTCATTGGATATTCTAACTCTGACTATGCTGGTGATCGTGTGGACCGCAAGTCAACATCTGGTACATGTGATTTCCTCGGACGATCCTTGGTCTGTTGGTCCTCGAAGAAACAGAACTGCGTATCACTGTCTACTGCTAAAGCTGAGTATATTGCTGCTGGTTCTTGCTGTGCTCAACTGCTATGGATGAAGCAAACTCTCAAGGACTATGGCGTCAACGTGAAGAATGTGCCTCTCGTCTGTGACAATGAGAGTGCCATCAAGATTGCTCACAACACAGTTCAGCACTCGAAGACAAAGCACATTCAGATTCATCATCATTTTCTTTGCGATCATGTGTTGAGGGCGACATTTCTATTGAGTATGTGAAGACTGAAGAACAGCTAGCCGATATCTTTACAAAGCCCTTGGATGAGAAGAGATTTAGCAAGTTGCGGTGTGAGCTAAATATCTTAGAGTCTTTGAATGTTCTTTGAAAAGGACACTCATCCTAACACTTATGCAAAATTGATGACTTGGATGTGCAACACATGAAGAAACGTTTTTCTTCAATCAATGAAGAATAACACTTTAAGTGTGAAGAAATTAATGAAGAATTTGATTCTCAGAACCCTACGACAATTGTACGCGGTGTCTGAAATCATCATTCTTATACGGTGGGTTGCGCCACCACAAAAAGGTTGAAAATCTTCAATTTGAGTTTTTCCTAAATTTTGAAATTCCTCAGTTGTTCAAATTCTTCAACTTTGCAAAATCTTCACTGTTTCCATCGTTTTTCTTCATTGGCTATATATATATATGAGTTTATGTCCTCTACAAC